>NW_019427256.1:0-1177 GCF_002814215.2 Seriola lalandi dorsalis
GTTCTCAGACACAGAGAAAGCTTCTGACGAGGACTTAGAGCAGATCCTGACGCTTGACAGCGCTTTTCAACAGTATCGCATTCTAAGGTGTAGCTGGTATCTTTATGACATGTAAACATGAAATCCATCATATTCTTCATGAATGCTACTCAAATAGACAGGAAAACTTATCCTGAAGGGTTCTGTGTAGAAATCCCGACAAATGTGAATGCTGAGATTTTGGAAACACACAGACAGCTTTAACGAGGAAAAGAGCCGATTTAGGCGCTGGAAACGTGAAAAAAGCGCTATTGAACAGTACTGCATTCTCAGGTGTAACGGATAACTTTATGACATGTTAACATGAAATCCATCATATTCTTCATGAATGAAGATTTGATCTCTGACCCAGCACTGAAAGCTTCCTAAAATTGACCACATTAAATGTCTGGTTAATAACAGGAGGTGTGTGATAGGATGGAAAACCAACACTTGTTTGAAAGAAGAGGATCTAAGCTTTACAATGAGGTATTACTCCAGTAAATCAGATAATGCTAGCCAGAAATACCAGCTTAAATATAGAGACCAGATTTGACCTATTACCCAGCTCTGAAAGCTGCCTAAAATTGACCACATTAAATGTCTGGTTAATAACAGGAGGTGTGAAACAGGTTGGAAAGGCAACACTTGTTGGAAAGAATAGGATGTAAGCTTTACAATGAGGTATTACTCCAGTAAATCAGATAATGCTATCATGAAATAGCTTAAATATAGAGACCAGATTTGACCTCTGACACAGCTCTGAAGGCTGCCTAAAATTGACCACATTAAATGTCTGGTTAATAACAGGAGGTGTGAAACAGGTTGGAAAGGCAACACTTGTTGGAAAGAATAGGATGTAAGCTTTACAATGAGGTATTACTCCAGTAAATCAGATAAAGTTATCCTGAAATAGCAGCTTAAATATAGAACCAGATTTGACCTCTGACCCAGCTCTGAAAGCTGCCTAAAATTGACCACATTAAATGTCTGGTTAATAACAGGAGGTGTGTGACAGGATGGAAAGACAACACTTGCTGGAAAGAAAAGAATCTAAGCTTTACAATGAGGTATTACTCCAGTAAATCAGATAATGCTATCATGGAACAGCTTAAATATAGAGAACAAATTTGACCTCTGACCCATCACTGAAAGATGC
>NW_019427257.1:0-1166 GCF_002814215.2 Seriola lalandi dorsalis
CAGTGGTTCAGTGGTTCAGTGGTTCAGTGGTTCAGTGGTTCAGTGGTTCAGTGCAGTGGACCAGTGGTTCGGTGGATCAATGGATCAGTGGTGCAGTCGTGCAGTGGTTCAGTGGTTCAGTGGTTCAGTGGTTCAGTGGTTCAGTGGTTCAGTGGTTCAGTGGTTCAGTGCAGTGGACCAGTGGTTCGGTGGATCAATGGATCAGTGGTGCAGTCGTGCAGTGGTTCAGTGGTTCAGTGGTTCAGTGGTTCAGTGGTTCAGTGGTGCAGTGGTTCAGTGGTCCGGCGGTTCGGTGGTGCAGCGGTTCAGTGGATCAGTACTTTAGTGCTTCAGTGCAGTGTTTCAGTGGTTCAGTGGATCAGTGGATCAGTGGTTCGGTGGTTCGGTGGTTCGGTGGTTCGGTGGTTCAGTGGTTGAGTGGTTCATTGCGGTGGTTCAGTGGTTCGGTTGTTCGGTGGTGGGGTGGTTGGGTGGATCAGTGGTTCAGTGGATCAGTGGTTCAGTGGTTGAGTGCAGTGGTTCGGTGGTTCAGTGGATCAGTGGTTCGGTGGTTCAGTGGATCAGTGGATCAGTGGTAAAGTGGTTCAGTGCGGTGGTTCGGTGGATCGGTGGTTTGGTTTGGTGGTTCATTGGTTCGGTGGATCAGTGGATCAGTGGATCAGTGGTTCAGTGGTTCGGTGGTTCAGTGGTTCAGTGCAGTGGTGCGGTGGTTCGGTGGTTCGGTGGTTCGGTGGATCAGTGGTTCAGTGGTTCAGTGCAGTGGTTCGGTTGTTTAGTGGTTCGGTGGTTCGGTGGATCGGTAGTTCGGTTTGGTGGTTCATTGGTTCGGTGGATCAATGGATCAGTGGTGCAGTCGTGCAGTGGTTCAGTGGTTCAGTGGTTCAGTGGTTCAGTGGTTCAGTGCAGTGGACCAGTGGGTCAGTGGTTCAGTGGGTCAGTGGTTCAGTGGGTCAGTGCAGTGAGCATCAATCTCCCAGTCAGGTTTATTTTCTGCTATTAGTGAATCTTTTCATCTTAAAAACGTTCCTGTGAACTGCAACATTCAATGTTCTGCACACATTCACTATCTTAAAGAGCTTCCACATTCCCTTCATTTTGGCTCTACACTAGAATGTATGGGTCTATGATTTTGGTTAATACACCAAAGTGCTAGGATCTGTTGTCAC
>NW_019427258.1:0-511 GCF_002814215.2 Seriola lalandi dorsalis
TTAGGGATAAAGGTTAAGCTTTGGCTCTGGCTCACTGAGCACACACACACGCACACACACACACACACACACACAACTACACAGAAGACGCAGGATAGCATAAGACAGTTACCATTCACTCAACCGTTCTTTGCCCCTCTCTCTCTCTCTCTCTCTCTCTCTCTCTCAAATATATTGGCT
Organism: Seriola lalandi dorsalis; assembly: GCF_002814215.2. Lineage (NCBI taxonomy): Eukaryota > Metazoa > Chordata > Actinopteri > Carangiformes > Carangidae > Seriola > Seriola lalandi. The sequence continues at coordinate 181 of NW_019427258.1, forward strand.
ACGGACCGGTCTCTCGGATTGCCGATACATAAAATATGCATACGTGTTTATTTGCATATAGAGCAGAGAAGTGAGATCCGATCACGAGTGGTCACTTGAGACACATGCGGAGACATGTTTTAATACCAGGTGTGAATTGACGTGCTGAGAGCTGAACCACTTGTGATGCGATCACTTGAGACACGTGTTAATGCAGGTCTGACCAGAGCCTGTGACACTGCTGTGAGGATGGATATCAGGCTCTACATCTCTCCTGCTGCTCATGTCCCTCCTGTCTTCGTGGACACACTGAGATACACGGCCATTTCCAGTCTGTTGCTTTGCGGACTTT
>NW_019427259.1:0-1196 GCF_002814215.2 Seriola lalandi dorsalis
GACCATGTGCAAACTTGCACTTTTTCATGTACATATCGTGTGTATTGTGTATATTGTATTTATTAGTGTATATTGGTATAATTTTTGTTGTATATTTCCATTGATGTTTTATTCTATAGATGTTTATTTTCTGCTGTGGTAAATGAATTTCCCAGTTGTGGGATAAATAAAGTTCATCTAATCTAATCTAATCTAATCTAATCTAATCTAATCTAATCTAATCTAATCTAATCTAATCTAATCTAATCTAAACTTGATGACAACAAATCTAGAATAGAATAGAATGGAAAAGAATAGAATAGAATGGAACAGAATAGAATGCAATAGAATGGATTAGAATGGAACAGAATAGATGGAACAGAATAGAATAGAATAGAATGGAATGGAATATAATAGAATAGAATAGAATGGAACAGAATAGAACAGAATGGAATAGAATAGAATGGAACAGAATGGAACAGAATAGAATAGAATGGAACAGAATAGAAGAATAGAATGGAACAGAATAGAATAGAATGGAATAGAATGGAACAGAATAGATGGAACAGAATAGAATAGAATAGAATGGAATGGAATATAATAGAATAGAATAGAATGGAACAGAATAGAACAGAACAGAATAGAATAGAATAGAATGGAACAGAATAGAATAGAATAGAATGGAACAGAATAGAATAGAATGGAATAGAATGGGACATAATAGAATAGAATGGAATTGAATGGAACAGAATAGAATAAAATAGAATAGAATGGAACAGAATAGAATAGAATAGAATGGAATAGAATAAAATAGATTGACAGGTGGATTTCTTCCTGTCACACTAAGTCAGTTGTTAAATTAAAGTCAGTAAAAGGATCTCCAGGTATTCACTGACTGGTTACAGCAGGAGCGGTGACTTTGAAATAACTTGTCATGTTTTCTCCACTTGGTGGCAGTACTGAGCTGAACATGAGTGTGTCTCTCCCCTATGGCTGTGTACCTGAAGGGCAGTCCGTCACCAGAGATCAGTAGTAATCTAATAAACTCTTCCCTGCTTGCTTTTCTCTCTCTTTCAGAGGTCAGGACGGATCCATATAAACTCTGTTTTCACCTGCCTCTGTCCCTCATAACCTCACACACACACCTCACACACTCACACTGTGTGTCAAGGGTACAAGAAGGGAGGGAGACATCATATAGGCTGTTCTCCTCTCTG
>NW_019427260.1:0-1332 GCF_002814215.2 Seriola lalandi dorsalis
TTTTTTTTTATTGTTGCCTGAGTCAAACCATTATCTGCTATCCTAAAGGTCACACCTATGTCAAAATTGTGTCATTCATTCGCTCCATTGGAGTGCAGTATGCCATCATAGACCCATATTGGAAACTTAGAATATTAGATAAAATTTCTCCCTTGGCCAAAATTGGAGAAATGACTGAATCTGGTAGAAAACATTAAAAACTACAATTTTTAAGTGTTGAGTTTAGAATGAAAGCAATTTTAAAGTATTTTTTTTGGGGCTTTTATGCCTTTAATGGACAGCACAGTGGAGAGTGACAGGAAACGGGGAGGCAGATAGAGGGGAAATGACATGCAGTGAAAGGCCGTCCGATGCGGGATTCGAACCGGGGCGAGGACTGTAGCCTCTACACATGGGGCGCCTGCTTAAACCACTACGCTACATGTCACGCCAATATGAAAACAATTTTAACTAAATTTTATGATTTAATACTGTAAATAACAAGTATTTAAAAAAGGTAGTTTTCATGGGTTTCAATTGGCCAAAAGTGGCCATGATGAAGACAAGTTGTATTGCATTCTGTTGAACAGTATTGTTTTTTCAGGTGTAACTAATTACTTTATGACATGTAAAAATGAAATCCATCATATTCTTCATGGATGCTACTCAAATAGACAGGAAAACTTATCCTGAAGTGTTCTGTGTAGAAACTCCACTAAATGTGAATTCTCAGATTTTGGAGAGACACAGACAGCTTTAACGAGGTAAAGAGCCGATCTAGGGGCTGGAAACGTTAAAACAACGATATTGAACAGTATTGCATTCTCAGGTGTAACTGATAACTTTATGACATGTAAACATGAAATCATTTCATGTAAATGAAATCCATCATATTCTTCATGAATGCTACTCAAATAGACAGAAAAACCTATCCTGAAGTGTTCTGTAGGGGAGACCGGGGATGGTTGTAATAAAGGGATAGTTTTAACAGCATCACTTTCACCAATAAGGGATAACATAAGAGTCATGTGATCAATTTCATGTATATCCACTTCCTCCCTGATCTTGCATGTGAATTTGGATGGCTGTGAGAGGAATTGTGCAGATTTTACAGTCAAAACATCAATTTTCAGGTAAGAGAGTAATTTTTGGGACCAAGTCTATATTTTGATTAGTAATGATGCTGTTGAAGTTTGAATTAGGTAACTTGTATCGGGTAAGAGAGTAGGTTCTTACGTAAAATGTGAGTCATTTCATCCATGCTAATTTCAAACCACCATGCTGATACAGCTAGGTAAACATTGGCTGACAGGGGTGGGGATAGTTGTAACACCATATAAGAAAATGTTACAA
>NW_019427260.1:2141-3031 GCF_002814215.2 Seriola lalandi dorsalis
GCTGTTACAATTTACCCCAGGTTGTGTTACAACATACCCTGGTAGTGGGGTAGGTTGTAACAATGGCACTCCTTGCATTTGACATCAAATAATGAATTCTGTAATATAGTTGGAGAAGTTAAAAACATTGCTATTTGTAGTAGACAAATGAGGGTACTTTGTATCAAAATCTGAGTACCCTACCGCCAACATTCTGCAAGTTATAGGAGGTGAGTCAAAAAGTGTTACAAAAATCCGCGGTCTCCCCTATAGACAGGACAATGAGTGACAAAAACTCAGTTCTCAGACACAGACAGCTTCTAAGGAGGAATTAGAGCCGATCTTGACATTTAACAGCGCTATTGAACAGTATTTCATTCTCAGGTGTAACTGATAACTTTATGACACGTAAACATGAAATCGATCATATTCTTCACGCATGCTACTCAAATAGACAGTAAAACTTATCCTGAAGTGTTCTGTAAAGACAGGACAACGATTGAGAAAAACTTAGTTTTCAGACACAGTGACAGCTTCTAAGGAGGAATTAGAGCCGATCTTGACGCTTAACAGCTCTATTGCATTCTCAGGTGTAACTGATAAGTTTATGACATGTAAACATGAAATCATTTTATGTAAATGAAATCCATCATATTCTAGTTTTTGTCACTCATTGTCCTGTCTATACATAACACTTCAGGATAAGATTTCCTGTGTATTTGAGTAGCATTCATGAAGAATATGATGGATTCCATGTTTACATGTCATAAAGTTATCAGCTACACCTGAGAATGCGATACTGTTGTAAAGCGCTGTTTCCACGTTTCCAGCGTCTAAAGCGGCTCTTTCCCTCCTTAAAGCTGTCTGTGTGTATCCAAAATCTGAGCATTCACATTAAGTGAGATTTCTAC
>NW_019427261.1:0-1186 GCF_002814215.2 Seriola lalandi dorsalis
ATTGTGAAGTTTGTGATTCTGTCGGAGACTCAGATTCAGATCAGGATCAGGGTCAGGATCAGGATCAGGATCAGGATCAGGATCAGGGTCAGGATCAGGATCAGGATCAGGATCAGGCAGTGGTCTCCTCTGTGTCTCAGTGAAGAGAAAGTGAAACTGGATCAGACTGAGGAACAGCCATGTTCCTTTTTTCATTCATGCCAAACGAACATTCAAACGGACACGATGTGTCACGTCTGCTTCAAATTCCTTTAACAAACTGTAGAAACATAAAACGTATAAATAAATCTATCTATCTATCTATCATCATATATATTCATATTTATGATAGATGAACATTTACACACTTTACTATGAGTATTTCATATGTTATAAAGGTTTATCTTCATATATCCAGAGGATGTTTACATGTGATCAATCACTTTATATGAGACACTTATGGAAACATGGCTCTGGATAAAAGGACATTTCTGTGGAAGAGGTAATCTGTTGTTGTAGCTTCAGTTTCCTGTTTCTGTCACTGAAGATGAGTCAGAGACGAGGAACCGTCTCAGCTCAGCGTCTGTTTTCTCTTTAAAATTAAAACCAAAAAACACAAAAACTTACAAACAAAAAAAATGTAAAAACACTAAAACTTGAAAACTTGAAAATATAGAAATAGAAAGAATAAAAAAAGCTTGTGTTGTCTAATGTTACACTTTATAGAATGGCCATTCTAGCCAATGGGCTTTTATTTTGAAATGTTTACCTTTACTTCTATTCTTACGTCTTCCACATTTTTGTTTTTACATTTTTACGTTTTAAGTTTTTTCACTTTTGTTTTTAAACATCGCAACAAAACGTTCAGTAGTGTGAACATGTGAGTACAGGTGATGAAACATCCATCATCCACACACACACACACACACACACACACACACACACACTGAGGATGTGACACTGTCCACAGGTCGCCACATTCATCTAGATGACTCTTCAGCCCCTCGTCAGTGACATCACTAACTGACTCCTCCCCTCTCTCCAGCTGAACCAATGGATCCTGAACGTCAGCAGGTCGAGGCTTTCCCGCTGAAGGAGCATGACGGCCCCCCCGGAGGACCCGCCCTGGTTCAGTACACCACCGTCAACATCAGCAGCGAGCCCCCCAGGGACCACATCATCTGGTCCCTCCTCAGTTTCCTGTTCG
>NW_019427262.1:0-1475 GCF_002814215.2 Seriola lalandi dorsalis
TATACTATGACGTTTTTATGCCTTACTATACAATGATGTTTTTTGACATTTTTATGCCTTACTATACTATGATGTTTTTTGACATTTTATGCCTTACTATACTATGACGTTTTTATGCCTTACTATACTATGACGTTTCATGCCTTACTATACTATGATGTTTTTTGACATTTTATGCCTTACTATACTATGATGTTTTTTGACATTTTGTACCATACTATACTATGACGTTTTTATGCCTTACTATACAATGATGTTTTTTGACATTTTTATGCCTTACTATACTATGATATTTTTTTGACATTTTTATGCCTTACTATACTATGTTGTTTTTATGCCTTACTATACAATGATGTTTTTTGACATTTTTATGCCTTACTATACTATGATATTTTTTTGACATTTTTATGCCTTACTATACTATGTTGTTTTTATGCCTTACTATACTATGTTGTTTTTATGCCTTACTATACTATGACGTTTTTTGACATTTTATGCGATACTGTACTATGAAGTTCTTATGCCTTACTATACTATGACTTTTTATGCCTTACTATACTATGATGTTTTTTGACATTTTATGCCTTACTATACTATGAGGTTTTTATGCCTTACTATACTATGATATTTTTATGCATTATATTACTATGACATTTTATGCCTTACTATACTATGACGTGATGTTTTTTGACATTTCTATGCCTTACTATACTATGATGTTTTTTGACATTTTATGCCTTACTATACTATGAGGTTTTTATGCCTTACTATACTATGACTTTTTATGCCTTACTATACTATGATGTTTTTTGACATTTTTATGCCTCACTATACTATGACGTTTTTATGCATTATATTACTATGACTTTTTATGCCTTACTATACTATGACGTTTTTTGACATTTTATGCGATACTATACTATGAGGTTCTTATGCCTTACTATACTATGACTTTTTATGCCTTACTATACTATGATGTTTTTTGACATTTTTATGCCTTACTATACTATGATGTTTTTTTGACATTTTATGCCATACTATACTATGATATTTTTTTTGACATTTTTATGCCTCACTATACTATGATGTTTTTTTGACATCTTATGCCTTACTATACTATGATATTTTTTTGACATTTTTATGCCTCACTATACTATGATGTTTTTTGACATTTTTATGCCTCACTATACTATGATGTTTTTCGACATTTTTATGCCTTACTATACTATGATATTTTTTTGACATTTTTATGCCTTACTATACTATGATGTTTTATTCCTTATTAAACGATGATGTTTTTTGACCTTTTTATGCCTTACTATACTATGATGTTTTTTGACGTTTTTATGCCTTACTATACTATGATGTTATTTTGACATTTTATGCCTTACTATACTATGATATTTTTTTGACATTTTTATGCCTCACTATTCTATGATTTTTTTTTGACATTTTTATGCCTTACTATACTATGA
>NW_019427263.1:0-1973 GCF_002814215.2 Seriola lalandi dorsalis
ACACTATGATGGTTTTATTCTTTACTACACTATGAAACTTACTTACTACAATTATTATAGTATGTTGTTTTTTCACGTTTTTGCCATACTATACAATGTCTTTCTTTCTTTTTTTTGCTTTTAGGGCCTTACTATACTATGACGTCTTCATACCTTGCCATACTATGATATTTTCAGATGGTTTTATGCTTTATTATACTTTGTCATTTTTTCAATTTTTTCGCCATACTATACTATGCCGTTTTTTCACCTTTTTTGCCATACTATACTATGTCGTTTTTATTTCTTTTAGGGCCTTATTATACCATGATGTCTTCATACCTTGCCATACTATAACGTTTTCAGATGGTTTTATGCTTTATTATACTTTCTCATTTCTTGAATTTTTTTGCCATACTATACTATGTCGTTTTTTGCCATACTATACTATGTCGTTTTTATTGCTTTTATGGCCTTGTTATACCATAACGTCCTCATACCTTGCCATACTATAACGTTTTCTGATGGTTTTATGCTTTATTATACTTTTAATTTTTTCAATTTTTTGCCATACTATACTATGTCGTTTTTTTACATTTTTTGCCATACTATACTATGTAGTTTTTTCACATTTTTTGCCATACTATACTATGTCGTTTTTTGCCATACTATACTATGTCGTTTTTATTGCTTTTAGGGCCTTACTATACTATGACGTCTTCATACCTTGCCATACTATGACATTTTCAGATGGTTTTATGCTTTATTATACTTTGTAATTTTTTCAATTTTTTTGGCATACTATACTATGTCGTTTTTATTGCTTTTAGGGCCTTATTATACCATGACGTCTTTATACCTTGCCATATTATGACGTTTTCAGATGGTTTTATGCTTTATTATACTTTGTCATTTTTTCAGTTTTTTTGCCATACTATACTATGTCGTTTTTTGCCATACTATACTATGATGTTTTTTTTTGCTTTTAGAGCCATATTATACCATGACGTCTTCATACCTTGCCATACTATGACATTTTCAGATGGTTTTATGCTTCATTATACTATGTCCTTCTTTTGACATTTTTTGCCATACTATACAATGTCGTTCTTATTGCTCTTACGACCTTATTATACCATGATGTTTTCATATCTTACTATACTATGAGGTTTTATTTAATGTTTTTATGTCTTATTATGCTACGTTATTTGCTTGATATCACGTTCCTTAGCCACTTCCTAAACTTTTATGTATTATTTGCTGACCTTGATAAAAATCACAATATATAGTGTAGCATAGTGGTTAAACTGTGGACTCTCAATGCAAAGGTCAAGGGTTCACACCCCACATGGTATCTTTCTGCATTGAATTTTCATGATTTCTCTATCCTTTTATGAGTTTTCAGTTATCTCTGGCTATGATGCCTGACTACACTATGATGGTTTTATTCTTTACTACACTATGAAACTTACTTACTACAATTATTATAGTATGTTGTTTTTTAACGTTTTTGCCATACTATACAATGTCTTTCTTTCTTTTTTTTTGCTTTTAGGGCCTTACTATACTATGACGTCTTCATACCTTGCCATACTATGATATTTTCAGATGGTTTTATGCTTTATTATACTTTGTCATTTTTTCAATTTTTTCGCCATACTATACTATGTCGTTTTTTCACATTTTTTGCCATACTATACTATGTCGTTTTTATTGCTTTTACGGCCTTATTATACCATGACGTTTTCATACCTTGACGTACTATAACGTTTTCAGATGGTTTTATGCTTTATTATACTTTGTCATTTTTTCAATTTTTTCGCCATACTATACTATGTCGTTTTTTGCCATACTATACTATGTCGTTTTTATTGCTTTTATGGCCTTGTTATACCATAACGTCCTCATACCTTGCCATACTATAACGTTTTCTGATGGTTTTATGCTTTATTATACTTTGTCATTTTTTCAATTTTTTTGCCATACTATACTAT
>NW_019427265.1:0-1307 GCF_002814215.2 Seriola lalandi dorsalis
AGTAAGGCATAAAATTTCAAAAAACATCATAGATACAGTAGGGTATAAAATGTCAGTATCATAAGACATAAAACGTGATAGTATAGTAGGGCATAAAAACGTCATACTATAGTAAGGCATAAAAATGTCAAAAGCATCATAGTATAGTAAGGCATAAAAACATCATAGTATAGCAAGGCATAAAATTTCAAAAAACATCATAGATATAATAGGGTATAAAATGTCATAGTATAGTAAAACATAAAAACGTCATAGTATAATATGGCATAAAATGTCAAAAAACATAATAGTGTAGTAAGGCATAAAAATGGCATAGTATAGTAAGGTATAAAATATCATAGTATAGTAAGGCATAAAAATGTCAAAAAACATCATAGTATAGTAAGGCAAAACAATGTCAAAAAACATCATAGTATAGTAAGGCATGAAAATGTCAAAAAACATCATAGTATGGTAAGGCATGAAGACGTCATAGTATAGTAAACCATAAAAATGTCAAAAAACGTCATAGTATAGTAAGGCATAAAAATGTCAAAAGCATCATAGTATAGTAAGGCATAAAAACATCATAGTATAGTAAGGCATAAAATTTAAAAAAACATCATAGATATAATAGGGTATAAAATGGCATAGTATAGTAAGGTATAAAATATCATAGTATAGTAAGGCATAAAAATGTCAAAAAACATAATAGTAAAGTAAGGCATAAAAATGGCATAGTATAGTAAGGTATAAAATATCATAGTATAGTAAGGCATAAAAATGTCAAAAAACATCATAGTATAGTAAGGCAAAAAAATGTCAAAAAACATCATATTATGGTAAGGCGTAAAAATGGCATAGTATAGTAAGGCATAAAAATATGATAGTATAGTAAGGCATGAAAATGTCAAAAAACATCATAGTATGGTAAGGCAAGAAGACGTCATAGTATAGTATGGCATAAAAACATAAAAAAAACATCATAGTATGGAAAGGCATAAAAATGGCATAGTATAGTAAGGTATAAAATATCATAGTATAGTAAGGCATAAAAATGTCAAAAAACATCATAGTATAGTAAGGCAAATAAATGTCAAAAAACATCATAGTATGGTAAGGTGTAAACATGGCATAGTATAGTTAGGCATAAAAACGTCATAGTATAGTAAGGTATAAAATATCATAGTATAGTAAGGCATAAAAATGTCAAAAAAGGTCATAGTATAGTAAGGCATAAAAATGTCAAAAAAGATCATAGTATAGTAAGGCATAAAAATGGCATAGTATAGTAAGGTATAAAATATCATTGTAAAGTAAGGAATAAA
>NW_019427266.1:0-1096 GCF_002814215.2 Seriola lalandi dorsalis
TACATGCTATAAAATGAACGGGCAGGTGTTGCAATACCTGCAGGTGTGACCTACCTGGTGTCACACCTTGCTCACTGCTGTGGTTTGCACAGTCATTTCCCCACTCACCCCCTTATCAAGTTATTCAACATGTCGGGTGCCTTCAGCTATTCAATAAAAATGGATTTATTTTGTGTATTGTAACATGTGTTTTTATTACAGAAACGTATGCGGTAGTGTAAGAAAAAATAGTTAATTATTAATTATCAATAAAATACTTTTATGAATATATGAGTATTGGAGCGACATTGAGGAAATTTCGAGAATGAAGTCATAATATTACAAGAGTAAAATCTTGACTTTCTACACATCATATGAACATAATGATGAGGTGATTTAATGAGGCCTGTTCACCTGAAAATGAATGTAGGTACAACAGTAAGGTAACACGAGGGTTAACTACATTACTACATCAACTGACCGATGTCAACGTGGTCGCCATATTGGACGGAGCAAGGCGGGTCATCTACATGTAAACATATATCACATGGTCATGACGCAGCTACTGCAGCAGCTATACAGTCCTAAATCACGTTTTACAAACTGCGACACAAGCTAGCGTAATAAACTGCGTCACGTTAGGCTAATGTAATCAACGTTAAATATTAGCCCAATGTTGACATGTTTACGTTAACTTAAATAATGTCATAAATTCAACTGCCCACGTTCAGCACAGTGTTTACCTTCGGTTCAGAGCAGCGGCCACACGGCGCGAGGAGGGAGGATGAGACCAGGTGACCTGTGTTGTTCCCCACCAGGGCACTGACTGGGAATGTTTCATATTTCACCACCCAAGCCAAAAAAGCCCAGACTACACCCGAGCGCTGTGATTGGTCGAGCTCTTCTTCTGCTGTTCCGGAGGCTGCATGCTGCTGCTGCCGCCCCCTGCCGTTAGACCTCAGTACTGCACTCAGTTTAGACACAGAGACAAACTGTAGCGGCGCACACCGATCAATAAATGACTCAGCTGCTTCTTTATGAATGCCTTTTTGATTAGATTTACAATATTAAGAATATTTCTTGAAGATGTTGACTGGTTCAACTTTTCATTTAGAAA
>NW_019427267.1:0-1127 GCF_002814215.2 Seriola lalandi dorsalis
GGCAAAAAAAATGAGAAAAAACGTCATAGTATAGTAAGGCATAAAAAGTCATAGTATAGCAAGGCAAAAAAAGTCATAGTATAGTAAGGCAAAAAAAAGCCAAAAAACGTCATAGTATAGTAAGGCAAAAAAATGCCAAAAAACGTCACAGTATAGGAAGGCATAAAAAGTCATAGTATAGTGAGCCAAAAAAACGCCAAAAAACGTCACAGTATAGTAAGGCATAAAAAGTCATAGTATAGTAAGGCAAAAAAAGTCATAGTGTAGTAAGGCAAAAAAAATGAGAAAAAACGTCATAGTATAGTAAGGCATAAAAAGTCATAGTATAGGGAGCCAAAAAAACGCCAAAAAACGTCACAGTATAGGAAGGCATAAAAAGTCATAGTATAGTGTGCCAAAAAAACGCCAAAAAACGTCACAGTATAGTAAGGCATAAAAAGTCATAGTATAGTAAGGCATAAAAAGTCGTAGTATAGTAAGGCAAAAAAAGTCATAGTACAGTAAGGCAAAAAAAAATGACAAAAAACGTCATAGTATAGTAAAGCATAAAAAGTCATAGTATAGTAAGGCAAAAAAAAAGAAAAAAAAACGTCTCAGTATAGTAAGGCATAAAAAGTCATAGTATAGTAAGGCAAAAAAAGTCATAGTATAGTGAGCCAAAAAAACTCCAAAAAACGTCACAGTATAGTAAGGCATAAAAAGTGATAGTATAGTATGGCAAAAAAAGTCATAGTATAGTAAGGCAAAAAAAAGCCAAAAAACGTCATAGTATAGTAAGGCAAAAAAATGCCAAAAAACGTCACAGTATAGGAAGGCATAAAAAGTCATAGTAGAGTAAGGCAAAAAAAAGCCAAAAAACGTCATAGTATAGTAAGGCAAAAAAATGCCAAAAAACGTCATAGTATAGGAAGGCATAAAAAGTCATAGTATAGTGAGCCAAAAAAACGTCACAGTATAGTAAGGCATAAAAAGTCATGGTATAGTAAGGCATAAAAAGTCATAGTATAGTAAGGCAAAAAAAATGAGAAAAAACGTCATAGTATAGTAAAGCGTTAAAAGTCATAGTATAGTAAGGCAAAAAAAGTCATAGTATAGTAAGGCAAAAAAAAGCCAAAAAACGTCACAGT
>NW_019427268.1:0-1384 GCF_002814215.2 Seriola lalandi dorsalis
GTCATGAAAACGACATAAAAATGACACAGTATACTAGGGCATAAAATTTTTTTATGAAAAAGTCATAGTATAGTAAGGCATAAAAAAGTCATAGTATAGTAAGGCTTAAAAAAACGTCACAGTATAGTAAGGCTTAAAAACGTCATAGTATAGTAAGGCTTAAAAAGTCAAAGTATAGTAAGGCATAAAAAAGTCATAGCATAGTAAGGCTTAAAAAACATCATAGTATAGTAAGGCTTAAAAACATCATAGTATAGGAAGGCATAAAAACATCATATTATAGTAAGGCTTAAAAATGTCATAGTATAGTAAGGCATAAAATAGTCATTGTATAGTAAGGCTTAAAAAACATCATAGTATGGTAAGGCTTAAAAAGTCATAAAAACATCATTGTATAGTAAGGCTTAAAAAATGTCACAGTATAGTAAGGCATAAAAAGTCATAAAAACATCATTGTATAGTAAGGCTTAAAAAACGTCACAGTATAGTAAGGCTTAAAAAGTCAAAGTATAGTAAGGCATAAAAAAGTCATAGCATAGTAAGGCTTAAAAAACATCATAGTATAGTAAGGCTTAAAAACTTCATAGTATAGTAAGGCTTAAAAAAGTCATATTATAGTAAAGCATAAAAAAGTCATAGTATAGTAAGGCTTAAAAAACATCATAGTATAGTAAGGCTTAAAAACGTCATAGTATAGTAAGGCATAAAAAGTCATAAAAACATCATAGTATAGTAAGGCTTAAAAAAGTCATAGTATAATGAGGCATAAAAATATCATAGTATAGTAAGGCATAAAAAAGTCATAGTATAGTAAGGCTTACAAAACATCATAGTATAGTAAGGCATAAAAAGTCATAAAAACATCATAGTATAGTAATGTTTAAAAACGTCATAGTATAGTAAGGCTTAAAAACATCATAGTATAGTAAGGCCTAAAAACATCATAATATAGTAAGGCTTAAAATCGTCATAGTATAATAAGGCATAAAAAGTCATAAAAACATCATTGTATAGTAAGGCATAAAAAAGTCATAGTATAGTAAGGCTTAAAAAACATCATAATATAGTAAGGCTTAAAAACGTCATAGTATAGTAAGGCATAAAAAGTCATAAAAACATCACAGTATAGTACGGCTTAAAAATGTCATAGTATAGTAAGGCTTAAAATGTCAAAGTATAGTAAGGCTTAAAAAACATCATAGTATAGTAAGGCATAAAAAGTCATAAAAACATCATAGTGTAGTAAGGCATAAAAAAGTCATATTATAGTAAGGCATAAAAAAGTCATAGTATAGTAAGGCTTAAAAAACATCATAGTATAGTAAGGCTTACAAAACATCATAGTATAGTAAGGCATAAAAAGTCATAAAAACATCATAGTATA
>NW_019427269.1:0-550 GCF_002814215.2 Seriola lalandi dorsalis
GTGTGTAGATCCTGGCCACTTTGCAACATTGTCTACAACTGTAGCATTGAAAACCTATGGTTCTGATCACACTTGGTTGACTGGCAATTGCCATGAAGCTGCTTTATTTCTCTGTAGTTGTTGATCATCTAAAAGAAATCGTATGAATTGTCCTATGATGTCGCGTCAGAGCGCATTTATTGTCTGGTGAACAGATCGGCTTCTCTCTGTTGCCGAGTTGCGGCGTTGCCAAACACTGATCGGTTGTTTTAGTTGGAGATGTTATTGCATCCTTCACAAACTCCACAATGACCATTATTCCCTCATGATTGAGTCGTATCTTTTAAGTAATTCAGCATCGTGTAAGGTTTCCAGAACACTGTGATGTGGAATGACCTCAGCCCTTTAAGATTGTTTGTGATTTGGTCTTATTGAGTTAGGAGTCCTCTCCACTGCTTCTAACTTCTCCCAGACTTAGGAACTATTTTTAGTGTAAATGGCTTTGTGAATAGCTCTTAGTTTAAAAAAAAGTAGGAGTCCTAAAGTTAGGACTGACACATTATTTTAAGGA
>NW_019427270.1:0-1188 GCF_002814215.2 Seriola lalandi dorsalis
TTTAGCAGTCTGGATGAGCTCCAGCAGAGTGTAAGACGGAGTGATTGAGGCGCTCCTCTGTGCCAACAGCCATGGAGCTGTACAGCAGCACCAATGCCCCACCATCCACCCAGACATTTGACAATTTGAATTATGTGTTTGTCAATACATCTACTTTGGACACTTGAATACCTAACACTTGAGACACCTGAACACTTTAAATACCTGTTGTGATCATTTGGTTAATGCCTCTTTGCACAATGTATGATTTTTTTCAGAAGCTTTAAATATGTCCTTGACCAATACATGTGCAGGTGTTTCCTCATTTGTTGTTTTGTCCAGTTGTTTGCCGATTTTGTTTGTTGTACGTTGTTTCGATTGGTATTGTATATTTCTATCTGCGCTGTTTTCCTGCTACTGTCAACACCCAAATTTCTCGACAAGTGATTAATAAAAGCTTAATTTTATCTAACTCTACTGTGTTTGATTTTTATGACTTAAACTATGACATTATTATGACTATACTATGACTTTTTCATGACTTATTATTCCTTACTATACTATGACTAGTGGCGGCTGGCCAATAGGGGGCGCTAGGGCGCCGCCCCCCCTGATGGAAAGTGATTTTTAAATGTTTTTATTTATTTTTATTTTTTCCAAAATAATCGTTTAAAATAAATGATTACTGCTTATTTTACAAATAAATGTGTTTTGAATTATCAAGAACGAGCCATATATATATAATATAAACCATTATTTACGGGGTGATTTGTGTCCACGGTCATTTGCCCTCTCTCCTGGGGCGCTAGAAAAGTTGCCCCAGCACTGCAGCAGCTCAGCCAATGGGAGACTGTTGCTGAGACAAAAAAACACATAGCAACGGGTCATTTAGCCAATTAGCGTCATCGAATTTGTTAAGCTTGGGGCGCTGAAAATATCGCCCCAAGCCTGCAAGTATCCTAGCAACCAGAAACAAGTGCGGGAAATCGAGAAGGCGTCGTCAAGTAGACAAGAACAAGAACACGCAGAGCTTCAGCTGCCCGTAAGTTCTGTAAAATCGCTCTTTAAACCACTTCGAAAGGAAACTTTAGGGGGAAAACTTTGTTAAAGAACTTGGAGCTGAGAAGCCGGGTCTGAATTTAACACAGCAGACAGGAGAAAGGTAAAACTCACCAGAGGAGCTTCTCTCTGAACTGGTATGACATGAAG
>NW_019427271.1:0-438 GCF_002814215.2 Seriola lalandi dorsalis
CTGTAAACGAGCACTTTATCAGAAACACCTGTACACCTGCTTATGGCTTTAAAACAACAACACAACCCCCCCCACCCCCCAAATAAAACACCTCCTGCAGACGACTCAAAGGTCAGAGTTCACCTTCGCTCTTGAAGGGTGTTACATAACCAGACATCAAACTGCTGCGTCCTTTTTCAGGGCTGAGCGTAGATCCACGTCGTTGGACAGAAGTTTAAAGTGCTGCGATCGCCTGTTGCCAGGTTTACCGTTGCATTACACCCCACTCCCCTGGTCCGGGAGTTACCTGCCAGTGTAAGGGCATCATTAACAAATAATCTGGATCTTATAAAGATCATAATGCAACAGCTGCAGCAGCCTCACATGAAATTAAATGAAAAATAAATCATCAGTCTCTCCCTGAATTCTTGGATTCTCTATTACAATAGTGTTTAAAAT
>NW_019427272.1:0-435 GCF_002814215.2 Seriola lalandi dorsalis
GACCTGACGGCTACAGGGAGGAGCTGTAAACAAAGGGGAAGTAACGCCAGCGTTAGCAGCTAATGCTACTTCCACTTGGCCCCAGCTCCTCCCGGTTTAAGGCAAAACTTTTTCTAATTAATTCACTTTGACCTGCACCTGTACAGCTTTATTAAAAATCCCAGACTCAGAGGAATGACACTGTTTACCAACATCCAGCCAGTTGCATTTAAATCCATCCTCAACAAGTGTATCACTGCCCATGTTTACATTTGGTGACATCATTTCCTGTGGTATTGCTAATTCAGTATTTGAAATAAGGAGTGATTTATGTCGGTAACACTTTTATTATTATTTTATTTATTGATATTTTTAAAGTTTCCGATCCTGATTGTGGCTGAATCTAATCAAATCAGCTGTGAACTGCAGTCTATCATCTCATTACAATCTGCCTAT
>NW_019427274.1:0-525 GCF_002814215.2 Seriola lalandi dorsalis
TTGACCGTCTGGCCAAAGACATGGCGAAACTTACTCTGCCGCACAATGCTGCGACTCATGGCTGGGGCGAGTACAGGAAGGTAGGAGGATGCAAAGGTGAAGAAGGGATGAGAGGTGGTAAAATTTTAGGGGGAAAGTGTGAAAGGGAAAAGAAAAAAACAGAGAAGAAGACAAAACTTTCATCATTAACATTCACTACAAACTTCAGCATCATCACTCATCAAATTCAACTAAAACTAAAATGACCAGCAGAGAGTTATGTGGACAGTTACGTACATTTATGTTTGGCCAAAAGTGTCGCGTTTACTTGACTTCACGTGAATCATTTTGTGACAGAGTTCCAGGTGATTTCTTTTGAAAATACTGGAGAAAACTTGAAGCAAACACAATTCAATCAGATCTCATCTCTTCGAGGAAGGAGACATTTCACAGAAAGAGCAAACAAACAATGTTGTCCAGGAAGCTCTTCTCAACCTGTACCTTTTATGCTTTATATCTTCTTCTACAGCATGTAGTCTGTAATTG
>NW_019427276.1:0-423 GCF_002814215.2 Seriola lalandi dorsalis
ATCATTTAGTTTGAATATTGGAACCGTAGTGATGCTGTGGCGATTAAAGAGATAGTTTGGGTTAATTGATGTGGAGTTGTATGAGGTATTCATGCTTAGTCAGTGTGTTACCTGCACTAGATTCAGATCAGCACACTGCCAGTTAAGAGAAGCAGCAGGGAGCTGAGTGATGTGCTGCTGTGGGCGGGGCCAGCAGAAAAAAACGCGTTCAAAACAAAGTGAAGATTAGCTCTTTGTGATTCACTCAGCTCACCTGTGGCTGCAGCGTAACACAGTGTGCACTGTAGGTACTTGTGTGTAGGAATATAGTAGTTCAGCAGTTGAAAAAATGTAGTGCCAAAGGAAAGTGCTGTTTTCAGAGGAAGGTAAAGCGCTGAAAATATTCTACATGAAGCTAAATTTAAACGGATATTGGATTGTTTT
>NW_019427277.1:0-529 GCF_002814215.2 Seriola lalandi dorsalis
CGAG
Organism: Seriola lalandi dorsalis; assembly: GCF_002814215.2. Classification (NCBI taxonomy): domain Eukaryota; kingdom Metazoa; phylum Chordata; class Actinopteri; order Carangiformes; family Carangidae; genus Seriola; species Seriola lalandi. The sequence continues at coordinate 5 of NW_019427277.1, forward strand.
GCCAATCAGTCATGGTGAGCATATGCCAGCTGAGTGTTTATAATCGTGGGCTTCATCTCCATGCCTGTCAGGTCTTCTGTGGCCCTGATCACAGGATCCCTGCTACGGGGGTGAGGCCCAGAGGCCATGCTTAAAGACCGAAATCCTTTACAGGACCCGGTAATTAGCCAACACAGTTCTGCAGCCATGCTCCCTTGCTTTGATCTGCACACTGATCAATGGCAAGATCACAGTGGCTTGATAGCAAGTTACTACCCCAATGTGTGTGTGTGTGTTTGTGTGTGTGCATATAAACATTTAGTGCTGCATCCTTTAATATCTGTTTTTTCTTTTCTTTTCCTCTATAAACCTCGAGGATATGCATTTAGTAGTATTCATTTCTACATGACGAACTCTATACCGCTCAGTGCCCTTGTGAGCAAAACCAAATGGGCAAATGAATTTCAGATTTCCCCCCGTGAAATTTCTCAGCACCTCTGCTGCTGCAGTCGTCAGCAGAAACAATTTATGTGTTTCCATACTCGA
>NW_019427278.1:0-1513 GCF_002814215.2 Seriola lalandi dorsalis
TTAGCTAGCTCTCTGCTCTGTATAAACATGCTCCGTTAACTTGAGCTGAGGCTAAACCGGCATGAAGCAGCCTGTGGACTTGGAATTTAGCTTGTGAATTTAATTTAGGAGGAGAAGACGGATGTTTTGACGGCATGAAAGAGGGAAGCAAAGCTCCTGGGAACTAGGTAGGATCTGCATCCTTCTTGCTGAGTGTGTGAGCCGCTGCCGCTGATGCCGCTGCTGCCGCTGCTGCCGCCGCCGCTGCTGCCGCTACTGCTGCTGCCGCTGCTGCCGCCGCCGCTGCTGCCGCTGCTGCTGCTGCCGCTGCTGCTGCTGCCGCTGCTGCCGCTGCCGCTGATGCCGCTGCCGCTACTGTCGCTGATGCCGCTGCTGCTGCCGCTGATGCTGCTGCTGCTGCCGCTGATGCCGCCGCCGCCGATGCTGATGCCGCTGTTGATGCTGCCGCTGATGCCGCTGCGCCCTGGCGGTGATCTGTTCATCTCCTTTTCCCCTCTAACTGTCCCGAGCTGTGAGTATTGGATATGCACGTGCCTTTTATTTTTTCTTCTGCTTGATAAAAGTGAAGCGGCCAGTTTGTTTTAGGCCTCAACCCAAGCTACGACACAGGCCTGCAACAGGGGGGTTCAATAACTGGTAGAGACCGTTGTGGAGCAAGTGTTATGTGATGTTTTGGATATAAGAGACTGAATAACAGCTAAACCGGTACTATTTCTGTTGAATATTAACACTCTCACTAAACCCAAGGGATTTATGTAATTTTCTGTTATTTGTTTTGAGCGTAAAACATTACGACTAAAGAGTCTTTACATTTCAAGTTTTGGGATTGTGTGGTGTTTTATTTGATTTAAGGCATAAAACAAAGGGAATATCATAAGAATAACCCAGGCCCCCCCTATATGTACATAGGCGGGTGTTACAATAGAGAAGTGGTCACGAAGTCTTTAGTCTCCCCTCACACCCCACACAAACAAAGTAATTAAGTAACTTTTACTTAAAGTACATTACAAATGAACTACTTTTTACTTTTACTTGAGTACATTTTCAGATGAGTACTTTTACTTCTACTTGAGTAATATTTCATCAAAGTATTGGTACTTTTACTTGAGTACAATATTTTTGTACTTTTTCCACCTCTGTGCATAATTCAGGGCTCGACCTTTTTTGCTTTTTGTTATTTTTAAAATGGCTTTCCACATGTTTACAATGTTCTAGGACACTAGTCAAGCGTCCAGGACGATCACACACACACACACACACACACACACACACACACACACACACACACACACAGGTAAGAGTCATGTGATTACCTACATAGGGGAGGAGGAGTCAAAAGTGAAAGTATTCAGCTGATGTCTCTGTTGTTCAGACGCCATTTTAAAAGGGCAGCGCAGCAGCAGGAAACTGTCGACTGAGGCTGGTGAGTGTTAAAACAACATTATTATTTTACTGTCAAAGTTTCTGAGTCAGTTTCTCTCTGAGGAGAGAAGAAGAGTCAGAGTGAACTTCT
>NW_019427279.1:0-454 GCF_002814215.2 Seriola lalandi dorsalis
ATCTAAAGAGGAATGATGAGCTACGCCTACCTAAAAAAAAACAAAAAAACTACAGTAGATTTTCTTGCTTGAAGCCCACAGGATGTACACATTGATCTATTGATGATACCTTTTGACTGCCAAGTTTTTGTAATATTATTAACTTAATAAAACAAAGTATGCTTTGTTACAACTGTCAGAATTTTGGCTGCCACTTAAAATATAAATATAATGTTTGAGCCAAAGTTGAATACAGGCTTTGCTTGTGTTTAAAAATACTGGCTGTCTTTCGCTCAGAGTGTAGATGTTTGGTTGTGATACCTAATCTCTGCAGTGATACGATATGACATCACACTGACTGGAGACTGGAGCCTGATGGTGACACTGGGTAGGACATCAGCCCTGTGGACCATCAATATGCAGTGCAAATTTCATGGAAATGTTCTTAGTTTTCTTTTTACAGACCGAACTCTTC
>NW_019427280.1:0-1101 GCF_002814215.2 Seriola lalandi dorsalis
GCGTAAGATACTGACTGAAAAATCTTCAGTCAATGTTGTTCTGTTACCAACTCTGAAAAAAGGTGACAAAAGTTGGGCTGTTTTCTCAGATCTTATGAAGTCTCCAAAGCCTCTGATTTGTCTCATTACTGATAATGATTGTGGTGCAGTTCAGATGAAAAAGGGAAAATATAAAATGGGTCTAAAAGACAGAAGCCAGTCAGATGTTTCTAAAGAACTGAAAAGGATCATTAGAAAGATCTTGTCTGGATCACAAACATCCTTCCAGCTTGAAACCATGGCCGAGGTCTCTGGGATCAGAGTGGATGAAGAAGACACAGTCTGCCAAAAAGGAAAATCTGTTGCTATGGAAACAGTGAATTTACTTCAGGGGATGGATGTTTCAAAAATCAAAGATAAATTCCTCCCTTGTCATGGCCGACTGTGGCATGAGTGGTGCAGGATAAAGAGAGAACTGTATCACCTCAAACGAAACGTTGAGAAGGACAAAAGTGAAAAGCAACAGGAACTGATGAAAATACGAGAAGAACAATGTGATGCTTCCTGTAGTGAACTAGTGAAGTTGTTCATTGAAAGTCTCTCATCTTTGCCATCAACAGACAAGGAGTATTTCCTGAAATGGACTCAGATCTTAATAGACGCCCTCTCCACAGACGATCTCATGTCAATTCTCCAAAGCTATGATGAGAAGTGGTCTGAGGTCTTGGATCTGAAGAAGAAACGTGACAAATCTGATCTGTTAAAAAGAAAACAGACTGAGCTTGAACAAATATCAACAAAACTACAGTCAGCAACTTTTGGCTTGGAGCACATCTTTAGAGAAATGGGTCAGATCTATGAAGCCCATGAATCTCTGCAGAAACAAACAAAGAGGAGTCAGACTGACTGGTCTAAATACCCTGAGCTGGCTGCAGAGCTGATGATATCAGGACACCCCATGGAGCTGATGGATGGTGATGCAGGTCATGTGCCTTTGACATGGATCTCTAGTCTTTTAGAGGAAGTCATCAAGAGACTGGGTGACCAGAGAGTGTTTGTGTTGTCAGTTTTGGGCTTACAAAGCAGTGGAAAATCAACAATGCTGAATGCCATGTTTGGGTT
>NW_019427281.1:0-688 GCF_002814215.2 Seriola lalandi dorsalis
GAAGTTGCCACCATTAAAACAGTAATTACTGCACCAGCCTCAGTCTTACCTACATGATCACTGATTGAAGAATAGACATCAGGCTCTTCTGGTTGGCATGGCTTGGTACTTGCTCCGGACTCTTTTGGTTCTGTTTGGAAACACATTAAATGAACATTAACACTATTAACTGGCCAGACTGTTGTTTCCCGCCTTCCTTGTGTAAGTTACATGTGGGTTTAATCAAACAGGTTCTTCAGTATTGATAATGATAGAAAGGTTTACTTTGTTGTATCTTTGTGTATTGATAATTTAGGGTTCCCACTGCAACCGCAAATATATTTTTGTTTGTTGAATTCATTTCTTAAAACCTTCCATCTCGTAGTGACGGTGTCAAACTGCACAACTTCTTCTATGTAGACGGTTAAATGAACATTTGTTTCAGCCTGTGGTTTTTCTCATGTGGTTTATAACTGAAAGGATCAAATTAACACCTGCATCAACATCTTAGACGTACTTGAAAGGAAACAGTCTTCAGTCTTCAACAGACGGACTGACATCTACTCATCCTGTCTGTTGACATGAGAAAACAGTCGCCATGTTCAGATATTTGACTGAACGTGTTCTCTAATGGAAGTGCCACTGACCAAGAATATCTACAAAACTTTGTTCCAATCCAGAGGGTTCAACAAAATAATTATGATTCATC
>NW_019427282.1:0-923 GCF_002814215.2 Seriola lalandi dorsalis
ACATTTTTATACCATACTATACTATGACATTTCAATCCACACAATGCTATTGTGTGGATTATTTTTTTGATAATTTTATGCCATACTATACTATGACGTTTTTTTGATATTTTCATACCTTGCTATACTATGACGTTTTAATCCATACAATACTATGATTTTTTTTGATAAATTCATGCCATACAATACTATAATATTTTTTGATAAATTCATGCCATACTATAATTTGATATTTTTTGACATTTTTATGCCATAGTATGCTATGACGTTTTTTTTTACATTTTTATGCAATACTATAATATGACTTTTTAAAATATTTTAATGCCATACTATACCATGACATTTCAATCCACACAATACTATGAATTTTTTTGATAATTTTATGACATACTATACTATGACGCTCTTTGACATTTTTATGCCATACTATACAACGACGTTTTTTTGATATTCTTATACCATACTTTACTGTGACATTTTAATCTATACAGTACTATGATTTTTTTTAATCATTTCATGGCATACTATAATTTGATGTTTTTTGACATTTTTATGAAATACTATACTATGACTTTTTAAAATATTTTTATACCATACTATACTATGACATTTCAATCCATACAATACTATACATTTTTTTGTCATTTTTATGGCATACTATACTATAATTTTTTTTGACATTTTTATGTCTTACTATACTATGACATTTATTCACATTTTTATGCTATAGTATACTAACTGGTTTTGAAATTTTCTTATGCCATACTATACTATCACGCTTTTTGACGTTTCTATGACTTACTATACTATGACACTTTTATGCCTCAATACATTATGACATTTTGTGCACTACCATACTATGACGCTTTTTGCACGTTTTTATGTTGTACCATACTGTGATGTTGTTTGACATTTTTATTCCT
>NW_019427283.1:0-1033 GCF_002814215.2 Seriola lalandi dorsalis
AAGAGTTTCCATGGCTACAGAGCCGGGCTTTGAGCCGGGACTCTGAGCTTTGAGCAAAGTTCTCAGCTTCTAGTTTCTGCATCGTTTTCTAGCTTTAGCTTTTCAGCCTCTAGCGTTTAACTTCGTTTCTCGCATCTTCTTCCTTTTTAGCATCTCGCCGAGTTTCTAACTTTTTCGCGTTTCTAACATTTCTGACTTCTACCCTTTCTGAGTTTTCCGACTTCTTGTCATCTCTGAACTGAACTTCTGACTTTCTCTTCATCTGGCCTTCTGTGAATTGTTCACGACTATTTCATCCCCTGGGGGCTGGCGCATGTTTCAGGGGCGTCACCCGTCTTTTCCTGTGTTTCCACTTGGAGAAGAGATTAATTTTTCACTGAATTTTGGAATAGTTTAAATCTAGAGTTTATTTATAAACTCGCACATCCGTCTTCCACCATGACCACAAAACATTAAGTGAAATAACATAGAAAACTACTTGCACTAATAATGGCAGAAAGGAGTAATAGGAGTGTTGATTTCATATTACATCCTTCACACCTGGAATTAATCATGATACAAGTGATTAATTGGTCAAACAAAAATATAAACATTTCCCAAAGCTAATAGTTTATAAATGTGGATTACACAGCAGTTCTTTGACGAACTAAGTGACATGTTCTGTCCCTATAAAGATCTCCTCTGCTCTGTTTAATCACAGTGCAGCACCTACACACAACAAACAGCGTCAGTCAGCTGGTTGGAGTGTGTGTGTGTGTGTGTGTGTGTGTGTGTGTGTGTGTGTGTGTGTGTGTGTGTGTGTGTTCCAAGCATTGCTTATATACATGAAACTATGGCAGGACAAATTCAATTTGATATTACTTTAAATACTACAAATACTGGTAATAATAAGTTACTACATTAATGGGTTTCTTTAATAAAAATGTTAAATGTCAAAACAAGATTCACACCAGAGCTTCAAGTCCTGTGGTTAGAACCAGCAGACAAAAACAGAACAAATTTAGGGAACTCAATATCACTAGTGGTATTAGGG
>NW_019427284.1:0-414 GCF_002814215.2 Seriola lalandi dorsalis
ACTGTGAGCGGACTTTGTATTTCTTAATTTTAGACATGGGTCAGAAAACCCAAAATGAGTTTATGAAGACATGTTGTGTGGGTGCCTTAAACGACAAGAACCGCAAACTAAACCAGTGGAAAATCTTCATTATCTCAAGAAGCAAACCTGTCTGTTAGCTCAGAGAGCAGAATTAGCTGTTAGCTCCAGTGATGTGGTAAGAGCTCTGGGTTTTATGAAGCTGTGAATGGCTTCTTAAACCTGTGACTTAACCAAACCTCTGCAAGGGTTGCATCTTTTTTCTGTTCAAAAAGACCAATCAAAGTTAGCTGCCTGCACACATCATTTTCCAGTCTTGTTCGCTGTAGCTACATAGCAGTCAAGTAAACAACAGCTAAAGCTAGAAGGTAGCAAACAACAGTCGGAGTCCATCAG
>NW_019427285.1:0-1143 GCF_002814215.2 Seriola lalandi dorsalis
TCATGGGTCAGGACTGGACTTACTGGTCAGGACTGGACACACTGGTCAGGACTAGTCTCACTGGACTCACTGGACAGGACTGGACTCACTGGTAAGGTCTGGTCTCACTGGATTCTTTGGAATCACTGGACTAACGGATCAGGACTGGTCTCACTGGTCAGGACTGGACTCACTGGTCAGGAATGGACTCACTGGTCTCACAGGTCAGGGCTGGTCTCAGTGGTCAGGACAAGTTTCACTGGACTCATGGGTCAGGACTGGACTTACTGGTCAGGAATAGTCTCACTGGACTCACTGGTCAGGTCTGGTCTCACTGGACTCACTGGTCAGGACTGGATTTACTGGAATCACTGGACTAACAGATCAGGACTGGACTCACTGGACTCACTGGTCTCACCGGACTCACCGGTTAGGACTGGACTAACTGGTCAGGACGGGATTCACTGGACTCACTGATCTCACTGGTCAGGACTGGACTCACTGGTCTCACTGGTCAGGACTGGGTTCACTGGTCTCACCGGACTCACTGGTCAGGACTGGTCTCACTGGTCAGGACTGGACTCACTGGTTGGGACTGGACTAACTGGTCAGGACTGGATTCACTGGACTCACAGGTCTCAGTGGTCAGGACAAGTTTCCCTGGACTCATGGGTCAGGACTGGACTTACTGGTCAGGACTGGACACACTGGTCAGGACTAGTCTCACTGGACTCACTGGTCAGGTCTGGTCTCACTGGACTCACTGGTCAGGACTGGATTTACTGGAATCACTGGACTAACAGATCAGGACTGGACTCACTGGTCTCACCGGACTCACCGGTTAGGACTGGACTAACAAATCAGGACTGGACTCACTGGACTCAGTTGTCAGGACTGGATTCACTGGTCTCATTGATCAGGAATGGACTCACTGGTCTAACTGGTCAGGACTGGGCTCACTGGTCTCACTGGACTCACCGGTTAGGACTGGACTAACTGGTCAGGACTGGATTCACTGGACTCAGTGGTCAGGACTGGACTCACTGGTCTCATTGATCAGGAATGGACTCACTGGTCTAACTGGTCAGGACTGGGCTCACTGGTCTCACTGGACTCACCGGTTAGGACTGGACTAACTGGTCAGGACTGGATTCACTGGACTCA
>NW_019427286.1:0-413 GCF_002814215.2 Seriola lalandi dorsalis
GGAGGGAACATTTCCCTTGCTTGCAATGCAAAATATCTTCCCCTATGAATTTTAATAAAGCTGTAGAAAAACAACAAGAGTCAGTTCGGAGGGTCGGAGTCTTGCTACCTGCTACTGTATTCACTACTGGTTTCCTTTTTATGTCTGGGTGCATGAAGAGTTAGTTATTTACTAGAGAGCGAGTTAAAATCTAGTAAGTTGACCCTTTGATATTTGCACAAAGAAAATGTTCTGAGCTACTGTTTTTCAAGAACAATGTTGGATGTGAACTTTACAAGTTCAGAAAGCTGAGAGGACCGAGGGCGTTTACACTGTGCACATCACTCCCGTTTTATTCACTGAATAACAGCTCACTACAGTAAAATCCGCTCCAGCTCCTCATGCAAAGTAGATGCTTGTGCTTTGTAATGAAT
>NW_019427287.1:0-487 GCF_002814215.2 Seriola lalandi dorsalis
GTGTGTGTGTGTGTGTGTGTGTGTGTGTGTGTGTGAGTAAATACTACATTCATGAACAGACACAGACGTCAGCGCTTACACAGAAAATACAATGTGATTCAGAATTATAATTCTGAACAGCAGGCGAATGTTTAGCTCACATCATCTTTTTGTAGTAAGGTCATTAACATAATCCTCCCACCAACTTGTATTGTCTCAACTCACACACACACACACACACACACACGAGGACACACTGACCCACACATATACACATGCTGGATGCATAAATAAGCACATGCACAGCTCATGTTGTGTTTGCTCATCTCAGACACCCTGTCCTCATCTTCAGCTGCAGAATGAATAATGTATTGAGATTTGTGTTGTACGCTGCAGATTAAGCACTAATCTCAGCTACAGGCTGATTTTTTTTTCCACTGTGTCATCCCTTTTTTTTTCTCTCTCCCGTGTTTAACACTCAGCACAGCATCTTTAAATGTGTGAATTC
>NW_019427288.1:0-1223 GCF_002814215.2 Seriola lalandi dorsalis
CTGTATAGCACAGACAGCCAACCATGTGAAATTCACCACACTGCATCAGTTCTCCTCTTACTCTCCTCTTTGTTTGCTTCATCCTTGATTCAGCCCTTCCTTCCACCATCGTTCAGCCTTTCTCTCAGGGGAGACCTCTCCTGTCATCCCCCTGATCTGAAAGTATAAACGCTGAGACCGTTCTGATACTGTGTGTGTGTGTGTGTGTGTGTGTGTGTGTGTGTTTGAGTGACAGGATTGGGGTTGTGTAGACAGATGAGGATTGCTATCGACTGACACCTTATCACATTTTTTGTCAGATTTTGACAAACACTGTCAGAGTGTGTGTGTGTGTGTGTGTGTGTGTGTGTGTGTGTGTGTGTATGTATGTGTTACATGGGTCACATACTTGATCTGAGCCAACATGAGCTTATTTTACATCAACTGCATAAATATGTTTATTTTTGAGAAGCTAAAATCAAGTTGCTTTATGGGAAATATTTGGGTACATGCAGTGTTTCTGGAGCTTGAGCAGCACTGGGAACTAAAAGTCAGGATTTCTCTGCTGCTTTGATTTTGACCATTCTTCCTCTTGTTTTTGAAATGTATCTTTGTGTAATGTAAATAAATCACTGGGTTAACACTTCAAGTGCCTTTAAGAACCTACAAGGCCCCAAAACGTGTACATTAAATGTTCTGCATCCACACTACAGACCAGTGGTCATGTAGGCTACATGTACATGTGTGAAAATGTATAACCTTTATACATTTGCTTGAAGATTTCTCACAAACACAAATCAATAGCCTCCCAGCCTCCTTCTTCTTCTTCTTCTTCTTCTTCATTGCTAATATTAGGAGCAGTAGCAGCATTACTATTAGTTTGCTACTATTTTAGAGAATCGAATAAACACACATTTGTGTTCTTTCTTCAGCTCATCACATATTGCCATCTTGTATCTTGAGAAAACCTCCAGACTGAGTGGAGTGTCTGTGCTTCAACACAATCAGCTGATGTGTTTTTAATGTTTATTCTTTATTTATCAGATTGTTTATTTGGCTTTTGTTGCTTTTGTCGCTTCTGACAGACGCTGAAGACTCATCAACGCTCAGACACATCTGCTGCTGCGTGTGTATGTGTGTGTGTGTGTGTGTGTGTGTGTGTGTGTGCGCACGTGTCATCCATGACCAATCAAGACAGAAGCCACAGGCTTTCCAACTGCTGTCCCTTGAGACGGAGCAGCGGC
>NW_019427289.1:0-1964 GCF_002814215.2 Seriola lalandi dorsalis
AAAAAACATTAAAGTATTGTATGGCATAAAACGTCATAGTATAATAAGGCATAAAAATATCAAAAAACGTCAAAGTATAGTAGGGCTTTAAAATGTCAAAAAATGTCATAGTATAGTATGGCATAAAAAAGTAAAAAAAACTTAATAGTACAATAAGGCATAAAAATGTCAAAAAACATCACAGTATTGTATGGCATAAAACGTCATAGTATAATACGGCATAAAAACGTAAAAAAAAATGTCATAGTATAATAAAGCTTAAAAATTTCAAAAAACGACATAGTAGTGTATGGCATAAAACGTCATAGTATAATAATGCATAAAAACACCAAAAAAACTCATAGTATAGTATGGCAAAAAAAAGTCAAAAAACGTCATACTATAATGAGGCATAAAAATGTCAAAAAACGTCATTGTATAGTAGGGCATTAAAGCTGCAAACATTTCTAATGTGCATGTCTTTGGACTGCAGAAACAAGCCAGAGTACTCAGAGACTTGATGTAAAGTCCATACAGAAACAGTCAAATGCCAGGTTTGAACCCACGACCTTCAGAGTGCAAAGCAACAGTGCTAACCACTCTACTATGGGGTCAGTTGTAAGACATATGAAGTCATACGAACTGATAGTATACTAACGATTAAAAAGGTCAAAAAACTTCATAGTATAATAAGGCATAAAAAATGTCAAAAACATCACAGTATTGTATGGCATAAAACGTCATAGTATAGTATGGCATAAAAACGTCATAGTATAGTATGGCATAAAAATGTCAAAAAATGTCATAGTATAGCAAGGCATAAAAATGTCAACAAACATCACAGTATAATAAGGCATAAAAATGTCAAATAACATCATAGTATAATAATGCCAAAAAAAATCATTGTATAGTAGGGCATTAAAGCTGCAAACACTTCTAATGTGAATGTCTTTGGAATGCAGAGACGAGTCCTCAAAGAACCTACGCAGGTTCAAAGACTTAACATAAATTCCATACAGAAATTGTCAAACGCTGGGTTTGAACCCACAACCTTTGGAGTATGAAGCAACAGTGCTAACCACTCTACTATGGTGTCAGGTGTAAGACATATGAAGTCATAGTATGGTAATGCATAAAATATCAAAAAACTTCAGTATAATAAGGCATAAAAAAGTCAAAAAACATCACAGTATTGTATGGCATAAAAAGTCATAGTATAATACGGCATAAAAATGTGAAAAAAACGTCATAGTATGACATAAAACGTCATAGAATAATAAGGCATAAAACTGCCAAAAAACATCATAGTATAGTAGGGCAGAAAAATGCCAAAAAACATCACAGTATTGTATGACATAAAACATCATAGTATAATATGGCATAAAAATGTGAAAAAACGTCATAGTATAGTATGGCATAAAATGGCATAGTATAACAAGGCATAAAAATATCAAAAAAAGGTATAGTATAGTATGGCATAAAAAATGTCAAAAAACATTGTAGTATTGTATGGCATAAAACGTCATAGTATAGTATGGCATAAAAACGCCAAAAAACGTCATAGTAGTGTATGGCATAAAAATGTCAAAAAACGTCATAGTATAGTATGGCATAAAAACGTCATAGTATAGTATGGCATAAAAATGTCAAAAAATGTCATAGTATAGCAAGGCATAAAAATGTCAACAAACATCACAGTATAATAAGGCATAAAAATGTCAAATAACATCATAGTATAATATGGCATAAAACGTCATAGTATAATAAGGTATAAAAATATCAAAAAACGTCAAATCATAATATGGCTTTAAACTGTCAAAAAATGTCATAGTATAGTATGGCATAAAAAAGTAAAAACACTTCATAGTATAATATGGCATAAAAATGTCAAAAAACGTCATAGTATAGTATGGCATAAAATGTCATAGTATAATAAGGCATAAAAAATTTCAAAAAACATTCTAGTATTGTATGGCATGAAACGT
>NW_019427290.1:0-994 GCF_002814215.2 Seriola lalandi dorsalis
AATTTTTTATGCCTTATTAGACTATTACTCTTTTATGCCTTATTAGACTATTACTTTTTATGCCATACTATTCCATGACTTTTTCACGCCATACCATTCTATGACTTTTTTTATGCCTTACTATTCTATGTCTTTTTTATGCCTTATTATACTATTACTTTTTATGCCATTCTATTCTATGACGTTTTTATGCCTTATTAGACTATGACGTTTTTATGCCATACTATTCTATGACTTTCTTTATGTCTTACTATTCTATGACGTTTTTATGCCTTACTATTCTATGACATTTTTATGCCTTATTAGACTATTACTTTTTATTCCATACTATTCTATGACGTTTTTATGCCTTACTAGTCTCTGACTTTTTATGCCTTATTAGAGGATTAATTTTATGCCTTACTATTCTATGACTTTTCTATGCCTTACTGGACTATGACTTTTTATGCCATACTATTATATGATGTTTTTATTATGCTTTACTATTCTATGACTTTTTTATCCCTTACTATTCTATGACGTTTTCATGCCTTACTATACTATGACGTTTTTATGCCTCACTATTATATGACTTTTTTATGCCTTACTATTCTATGACGTTTTTATGCCTTACTATAATATTACTTTTTTATGCCTTATTAGACTATGACGTTTTTATGCCTTACTATTCTATGACTTTTTTATGCCTTATTAGACTATGACGTTTTTATGCCTTACTATTCTATGACTTTTTTATGCCTTACTATTCTATGACATTTTTATGCCTCACTATTCTATGACGTTTTTATGCCTTACTAAACTATGACTTTTTTATGCCTTATTAGACTATGACTTTTTATGCCATACTATTCTATGACGTTTTTATGCCTTATTAGACCATGACGTTTTTATGCATTACTATAATATGACTTTTTTATACCATATTAAACTATGACGTTTTTATGCCATACTATTCTATGACGTTTTTATGCTTTACTAATCTATGACTTTTTAT
>NW_019427291.1:0-919 GCF_002814215.2 Seriola lalandi dorsalis
GTCTGCAGGGAGCCTCAGGGTGCTGCTCCAGCTGTAGAGGCCGTCCTTCTCCAGCACCCCGGGGCTCCTGCTCTCCTCCCAGCTGCTGCTGCTGCTGCTGCCCTCCACCTTCCAGGCCAGACTCCAGTCTGAGGGGAAGCCCTTGTTGGCCAGGCACAGGACTGTGACCTTCTCCTGCTGCAGCTCCTCACTGGAGGGGGGCAGCACCGTCAGGGTGGGACGGGCGTCACCTAAGAGACAACAATCAGCATCTGTCAATCAAACAGCGGTCACCTGGACATCTTTACTGTGTGACAGTTGATTTCCTCCTTTAAGGAGTTTCTGTCAGATGGTTTTTCTGCTCCACCAGTCACTCACTCACATTGTTTCACTTCCCTTTAAGAAACCTCTCATGCACATCAGCACAGAAAGAGTCCTCATATGAGCTGAAATACATCAAACTACACTGGAAACTAAAGAAGCTGATTTTACTGCACTTTATATGACACTATTTAATGGAAACAATAAAATACTGTTTGAAAATATTTGTGCTTTTTCATGATTTCCTTCAAAGTCCTGCTTCATTTATAATGAAACACATTTAGTTTCAAAAGCATCAAGAGCACAACAGTTAATCAGATCTACTGTTAAAGGACATGATCAGCCACAAATAACCGACCACCACATTTAAACATCAGACATATATCAATAAAACACAAACCAACAGCCTCAGAAAACTTCAGTCTCATTCTTCACAATCATTTGAACTCAACTTCCAAACACTTTCAAATGTAAAGACTAAATGTGAAAACATTTCTACAGCAGGATTGTTGTTCTTGAATCTTTCCTGCACTTCACATTGTTCACGTTTCACAAATGAACTGGAACATGTAAAGAAAAGTTGAGTGAAGCTGCTTTGAGTTCAGCTTCATGGTTAAAC
>NW_019427292.1:0-456 GCF_002814215.2 Seriola lalandi dorsalis
CAGCTTTGGTCAAATTGAGATTGAGCAGTTCCCTCAGTACAGTACCTTGGTTGTGAACTGGAGAGCAGCAAAAAGCTTAATTATGCAGAATTTTTCCTTGGTAACAGTTAACGTCATCAGACTGAACAAATAAATAACTCAGTAGGACATACACAAACAGTGCAACATGTTTGTCTCAGAAAAAGAAAAGAAAGCAAAGGCAGAGTTGTGGAGCAGATGCACCGTGTGTGTGTGTGTGTGTGTGTGTGTGAGGTTGTGTGTGCTCAAAGGTGAATTGGAGTTGGAATCGGCTACATACAGCAGTTTAGCTGGCAGATGGAGGAGTGTGTGGCAAGGGATGATGATGATGATGAGGACCATGTTTATGTGAGTCCAATTTCCTCCAGCACGCTGCGTGGGGTCTCGGCTTCCTGTTGAAGGAGAGAGGAACCAGAGCTCCAGTTAAGTGTTGAGTGA
>NW_019427293.1:0-483 GCF_002814215.2 Seriola lalandi dorsalis
GCAGGAAGAAGCAGGTGAACAGGTGTTCCTTATAAAGTGCTCAGTGAGCGTACGTGTCAAAGCCTGTGGTCAGAGCCGTCCGAGAGGCCGACGCAGACACTGAGTTATAAGCTTGTCTCTTTGAGTGACATCCACAGTGTCGGAGGCGTCAGGTCGTCTGTGGATGTGATGTTGAACAGCTGGTGTCAAGCTGCAGCTTTGGTTTCCCATTCCTGTGAAAACAACAACAACAACAACAGAGTTAACTGTGTAATACATGAAGAATATTTAGCAACTAAATTCATATTCAGCTGTTTCCTATTGGAAAAACCATTTTGCAATCAGACGGCTCTTATAAAGGATTTATAAAAGGAGGTTATTAATTCAGTTGTTTACACTTTCTAAATCATAAATAAACAATTATAAACAACTTATAACACAGTTTTCATACATTGATTCAGGCTCACTATTTGGCAAGTTAATGCTTATAACATTTATTAATGT
>NW_019427294.1:0-535 GCF_002814215.2 Seriola lalandi dorsalis
ACCAATATTACAAACAATATGATATGGCACAGCGCACTAGAGGGACTGAGAGTGGGTGAGCAGGAACGATATTTAGGGCATATGACAGTTTACAGTGATCAAAGCTGTGATCTATCCCCACATTGACGATTCCAGTGTAACTGACATTGCATGAACACAAGATTGAACTACTACCTTTGAACCTCTAAACCAAATACTTTACTCTAGAGTCTGCTAAACATGAGGACTTCTAATATCCTGGGGAATGAGAGATGGAGAATAATCAGCAGCAATGTCACAGCAAAGCAGGAACAGCTTAGTAACCACGTCTCAAATTTTCATCCTTTCAGCATCTCTTTGTCTTTCCTCCTCCTCCTCAGGGTGGCGACAGTGATGATGATGTTGAAGGGTTTGCTGGTTCAGACGATACACAGACAGGTGACAGTATACCGCCGCCCTCTCAAGATCTAGAGGGCGTCTCCACCTACGGGGAGGAGGATCTGGTACCTGAACCGCACAGGGTGAGTAACCCAAGACTGACCCGATACTGCATGTG
>NW_019427295.1:0-565 GCF_002814215.2 Seriola lalandi dorsalis
AAAAAAAAAAAAAAAAGACTCAACAGAGATCGAACCATATCCTAAACGATTAATGGGAAACGAAGGGGATCATTCTGCAGAGACGTGAAAACTTCAGATCCCATTCAAAGTGAGAGGCTTAGTTACCTTTTCCACTTTGATTTTGATGTTGAAAGACAGTGTGCTGTCCTCACATCAAAGCATTCAGTACAGTGGCCCCTCAACCCTGCATTTCTCTCAGACACAGGACAGCATGTCATCCTCAGCACAGACAACCCTTCTCCATCCCCTCTTTCCTCGTTGTGTCTCAAATAATGATATTTGTTGTGCAGTATTTATGTTGTTTTTTGTTGTTGTTTTTTTTACAATGGGTATTCTGCAAAAAGCCAATACTGGCACTTTGGAGAAAGTGAACTGACTGATAGGGGATATTCAGTGAAATATACATGAAAATTCTGCATAGCAATTTCGATATTCTATTCTTTACACATAGTCAATCTGTCATGAAAAATCCAGACGCTAACACACCAATGCCTCTATCCACTGTGGTACATTTTGAACGAAAAACTGCAACAGAAAAAAAAAA
>NW_019427296.1:0-998 GCF_002814215.2 Seriola lalandi dorsalis
ATGTTTATAGCTTACTATATTTTGATGTTTTTAATGTTTTTATGCCTCATTATACTATGTCGTTTTTTCACTTTTTTTGCCATACTATACTATGTCCTTTTTTCACTTTTTTCCCACAATATACTATGTCATTTTTCCCCATTTTTCCCATGATATCCTCTGTTGTTTTTTTCACTTTTAAGACCTTTCTATTTTTATGCCTTATTATGCTATGTCTTTTTTTCACTTTTTTCCCACAATATAATTTTTATTTTTTTACACTTCTAAGACCTCTCTATACTATAATATGTTTTCACCTTACTATAATTTGATCTTTTTATGTTTTTATGCCTTATTATGCTATGTCATTTTTTCACTTTTTTTGCCGTTTTTTTCACATTTTTCCCATGATATACTCTGTTGTTTTTTTCACTTTTAAGACCTTACTATACTATGATATGTTTATATCTTACTATATTTTGATTTTTTTGATGTTTTTATGCCTCATTATGCTGTCTTTTTTTCACTTTTTTGCCATGTCATTTTTCCCCATTTTTCCCATGATATCCTCTATTGTTTTTTTCACTTTTAAGACTTAAGCTTACTATACTGTGACATTATTGATGGTTTTATGCCTCATTATGCTATGTCGTTTTTTCACTCTTTTTTGCCATACTATACTATGTCGTTTTTTCACATTTTTCCCACAATATAATATCTTGTTTTTTTCCACTTTTAAGGCCTTTTATACTATGATATGTTTATAGCTTACTATATTTTGATATTTTTGATGTTTTTATGCCTTATTATGCTATGTCATTTTTTCACTTTTTTTTGCCACAATAAACTATGCCCTTTTTTCACTTTTAAGGCCTTTCTATACTATGACATGTTTATAGCTTACTATATTTTGATGTTTTTAACGTTTTTATGCCTCATTTATACGATGTCGTTTTTTCACTTTTTTTGCCATACTATACTACGTCGTTTTTTCACATTTTTCCCATGATATACTCTGT
>NW_019427297.1:0-1106 GCF_002814215.2 Seriola lalandi dorsalis
TTATTAAGACTGTTCCTCTGACTGTTATTAAGACGGTTCCTCTGACTGTTATTAAGACGGTTCCTCTGACTGTATTTAAGACGGTTCCTCTGACTGTTATTGAGATTGTTCCTCTGACTGTTATTAAGTCGGTTCCTCTGACTGTTATTAAGACGGTTCCTCTGACTGTTATTGAGATTGTTCCTCTGACTGTATTTAAGACGGTTCCTCTGACTGTTATTAAGACTGTTCTGCTGACTGTTCCTCTGACTGTTATCAAGACTGTTCCTCTGACTGTTCCTCTGACTGTTATCAAGACGGTTCCTCTGACTGTTATCAAGACTGTTCCTCTGACTGTTATTAAGACTGTTCCGCTGACTGTTATCAAGACTGTTCCTCTGACTGTTCTGCTGACTGTTCCTCTGACTGTTATTAAGACTGTTCCTCTGACTGTTATTAAGACTGTTCCTCTGACTGTTATTAAGATTGTTCTGCTGACTGTTCCTCTGACTGTTATTAAGACTGTTCCGCTGACTGTTATTAAGATTGTTCCTCTGACTGTTATTAAGACTGTTCTGCTGACTGTTCCTCTGACTGTAATCAAGACGGTTCCTCTGACTGTTATTAAGACGGTTCCTCTGACTGTTATTAAGACTGTTCCTCTGACTGTTATTAAGACGGTTCCTCTGACTGTTATCAAGACTGTTCCTCTGACTGTTATTAAGACGGTTCCTCTGACTGTTATCAAGACGGTTCCTCTGACTGTTATTAAGACTGTTCTGCTGACTGTTCCTCTGACTGTTATTAAGACGGTTCCTCTGACTGTTATTAAGATTGTTCCTCTGACTGTTATCAAGACTGTTCCTCTGACTGTTATCAAGACTGCTCCTCTGACTGTTATTAAGATTGTTCCTCTGACTGTTATTAAGACGGTTCCTCTGACTGTTATTAAGACTGTTATTAAGACGGTTCCTCTGACTGTTATTGAGATTGTTCCTCTGACTGTATTTAAGACGGTTCCTCTGACTGTTATTAAGACTGTTATTAAGACTGTTCCTCTGACTGTTATTAAGACTGTTCCTCTGACTGTTATTAAGACGGTTCCTCTGACTGTATTTAAGACGGTT
>NW_019427298.1:0-537 GCF_002814215.2 Seriola lalandi dorsalis
AGAAACAGAATTATCTTATATTTAACTTAAAAAAATAATAATGCTAATCTGCACCTCAGGCCTGTAAACTCCCCGAGGACGTGTCCTCTGTAGATGTGTGCAGATGTTAACATCATGCACATGATGCATCACAACAGATCATCCAGCGAAGTGACACGAAGGGAACACAGTCGCTGTGACACACACACACACACACACACACACACAGTGAACCAGTAAACACACCAGCTCCACAGTCGGACCCTGCAGCAGCGCCACGGAGGCTGAGAGGAAGTGGCAGGGCATCAGAGCGCTCTCAGTATCATAACACGCCGTCAACATGTGATTCATCCCGGCAGCTGTTTGTGTCGGTGCCACCGTGTAAATTACAGGTCACCGTCTGGGGAGGGGATGAATAATTAACAGGCCTGTGATGGGTTCCCCCGGCGGAGAGGCGGCGCTGACGACGCTGGCTGTCGGCTGGAGTCGTCTCAAACGGGCCAGGTCGACATAAATCACAGCAGAGGTGATAATCCGGCCACAGAGCGGGGACAGCCT
>NW_019427299.1:0-540 GCF_002814215.2 Seriola lalandi dorsalis
TAAGTTGTGGAAACTCCTGATGGGTTCCAGGGTCCTTGAACAGACTTGAAAGGTGCTTGAGGAGGTTGTGGAGCTTCAGACTGGTTTGAATCAACAAGAGAAGAAGAAAGTGAAGCCTGAACAAGGAGGGATGTTTACACAGGGGTGTCGACTGAGTGGAGGAGGAGAGGTCACACAGGGACGATCGACACTCAGGTGTTACTGGAGAGAGAGAGGAGTTGGACTTGTCCTGCTTTGTCTTTGAATCTTTATTGACAACAGACGAACGAACAGATTCGTTCATCAGTTAATAAACGAACAGACGTGAAAACAGACTCGTCCCCTCTCCTTCTCTTTGTTTCTGTCTTTTCTTTCCTTCCTGTTTCAGCTCTGCTTGGAGGCGGGTCTATCACCTGTCAGTCAAACTTCTCTTCCTGTCGTTCTCTCTTCAGAGTTTGACAGACAGATGACAGTTTCCCACAATCCATCTCTCCTCTGTTCCCTCCATTTTACTGACCTCATATTTATTTATTTCTCCTTCTGTCCTCCTCTTTCCTTCCC
>NW_019427300.1:0-500 GCF_002814215.2 Seriola lalandi dorsalis
GCATCTTTCAGAACTGCTCTGAATGAATAACTGATACATCATGTCAAAACCTATTGTGGTATTATTAGTGGGAAATACTGTAATCTTTGCATTCAAGAAATGAGTTATTAAAATTTAAGAGGGAAACAAAACTGTTTCCCAGAAAGCAGCCACCGATGAGTCAAAGAGAGAAATGTATTCCCTCACAAGAAAAGAATATTCAGTCAGAGAAATGCAGAAGTTTGCTGATATTATGCGACATGATTTCTGGGTAATGAAGTCCTTTGAGTTTCAAGTGCCTAATATATATATATATATATATCTCATAACTATTAACTTACTAACGGCTGGAAAATACAGATCACAGTGGTTCACTAAAATGTTTAATCACAGCAAACAGTATTGTGGTTAAAGTTATTGCAGGCTTTTGTTTTTATGTGCAGGTACAAATAGTAGCTCATAGTATTAATAGTACTATTGCTGACTTCAGATTTTTTTCTGGACAGACCATTTGTTCACTC
>NW_019427301.1:0-978 GCF_002814215.2 Seriola lalandi dorsalis
AGCTACATTCACATTCATGGGAAAGACCGCACTTGGGAGAAGAATATATAGTACACCAGATGGAAAGGCAGGATGAAAGTTTCAGCATAGTCTACATACCTAAAGATTTTATTTCAGACATGGAGGCAATTTGTATCTGACCTCTGGTGACCTTGAAAGGCTCAGAATTGCATTTTTCCAGTTTTGCCCCATGTCTCCATTACAATCATGTATATCTTTTATATAATAAATTGTGATTTTAATTTGTTTTGTGTGTTATATTAATTTCACAAGGCTACATCTGATCTTGTATGTTGCAGTTGAAACTGCCTGGCTATGGCCACTGGTGAACAAGCACGTAACAACCCACTACCAAAGCAACCACAGGTGGAGTGCATCATCCAGTGTTCTGATGATGGAGATAAGTTGGTTTCAGTAAAAAGTGTTGACTCCTGGAAAACACTGCTCAGGGCAGCTCAGATACGAAATCATGCACCGGTTTTGGAACTGGCAAAGGACATTCCTGAAGGACAGACTACAGCAATTTACTACCACAGAATGTGTCGCACTTGCAAATATCTAAAAGGACAGAATACAAGAGAAGCACTGATACAATGTTGCCAAATGCGTGCTGATTCAAAGATCAGGAGTGCAGCCCAAAAGAAAATGGACAGCAGAATCCTTGCCCTAGTGAGTAGAGACCTTGTAGCAGCTGAAGGGAACTACCACAAGTCATGCTATAAAATGTACACCAAAGAAGAGGTTTCCAACAATGAAGATGATGGTGATGCTACCGATGATGCCCAGTATGAAGCTGCTGTGAAACAGTCATACAATGAGCTGTTCCTCTTCATCAGAACAGAGCTTTTTGGCAATCCTCGAGTGATGACAATGACTGATCTCACTTCTAAACTGGTTTCTTCAATGAAGTCCCAAGGAATTGTCCAAGTCAAGGAATCAACCACAAAGCACATAAGACGAAAGCTGGAGAGTGAGTTT
>NW_019427302.1:0-418 GCF_002814215.2 Seriola lalandi dorsalis
TTTTTATGCCATACTATACTATGACATTTTTGAACTTTTTATGACATACTATACTATGACGTTTTTTGATATTTTTGTGCCTTACTGCAGTATGACTTTTTATGCCAGGCTATACAATGATGTTTTTTGACATTTTTGTGCCATAATATACTATTACGTTTTTTGGCATTTTTACGCCATAATATAATATGACGTTCTTTGACATTTTTATGTCATACCATACTCTGACGTTTTTTAACTTTTTATGTTATACTATACTATGACGTTTTTTGACATTTTTGTGCCATAATATACTATGACGTTTTTTGGCATTTTTATGTTATACTATACTATGACATTTTTTGACATTTTTATGCCATACTATACTATGATGTTTTTGATCTTTTTATGCCATACTATACAATGCCTTTTTTTTTTT
>NW_019427303.1:0-397 GCF_002814215.2 Seriola lalandi dorsalis
AATGACTTGACCACAAAACTAATTATGATAGAAGTAGAGACGGGTGATGAAAATGTAGAGTAGTACAATGCCTGACAGCGTGAGCCAGAGGAGCGGAATCATCTCTGTTGACTCCTCAGGTACTTTCGGCTGCAGCTAATAATTTAAAAATAAAAAAATTCAGTGAAAATGCACAAATGACTATTCCAACTGAAATTGCAATATCTGCCAAAATAACCCTTTATAATGATTTTTTAATATAATATTTTTATTTTTTCATTTTTTTGGCCTGTCGTGTAGCTCTAATAATAATTTTGAGTGAGTTTAAAAATGAAAAATATAAATAAGAAAAAGAATGAAGCAACAAGCCGCAAGACCCTGACCAATTAATACTAGTGCATCCTCTGTCTTGGCTGTG
>NW_019427304.1:0-396 GCF_002814215.2 Seriola lalandi dorsalis
AGTTTGGCTTTTTGAATTTTCCAGATGGACCAGCAAAATCAACATCTAAGTCAGCTTTAGGGCCCTTAAGGTTTAAATCAGGTGCATTAATATCCATGTCTGGACCATCTAAGTTTCCGTCAATTTCAGGTCCTTTCAGGCTTGGGAGGTTAAATTTAGGCATTTTCAGTTTGGGCATCTTCATCTTTCCTTT
Source organism: Seriola lalandi dorsalis (assembly GCF_002814215.2). Taxonomy (NCBI): domain Eukaryota; kingdom Metazoa; phylum Chordata; class Actinopteri; order Carangiformes; family Carangidae; genus Seriola; species Seriola lalandi. The sequence continues at coordinate 194 of NW_019427304.1, forward strand.
GGGTGAGCCAATGTTGATGTTAGGAGTATTAATGTCTAACTTTGGGGCTTTAAGGTCCATGTTTGGTAAGTCCATGTCAGGGGCATCAATTCCACCCTTTATCTTTGGAGCTTTGAGACTCAAATCTGGAGCATCCAGATCTGTGTTTATGTCCATATTTGGTCCTTTTGGCAACGAGCCCGAAAGGTTAAATTTTGGCATTT
>NW_019427305.1:0-395 GCF_002814215.2 Seriola lalandi dorsalis
TGTAATTTGTAATTCAAGTCTGTTTGGACATGCATGAACACATGCATGTCCAAACAGACTTGAATACACAATTGTGTTTGTAAATGACTCGCCTGTTGAGACCACCCCGGAGTGAGGAGCAGAGTCTTATGTTGTCATTTGTTTTAAAAAAAAAAAATAATAATTTTAAACGATTTATTAATTTCTCAAAATATTTGCTAGAAATGCAGCTGTTCATGTCCAGCAAAGATATTATTATAAATAAGTCACATGATCGTTCACTTGATCACCATGTTTCTCAGTTTGAGCAGTATCAGAGTTGGACTTGCTCCAACTGTGTGTTTAAGCAGCCTGTCAAACAAGGCCGTCCTCTTCCAGCTCCCAAAGACGGTCTTGTTGGTCTCGGATGTGACAGG
>NW_019427306.1:0-395 GCF_002814215.2 Seriola lalandi dorsalis
AGTCTTGAAACAGCTTTCTGTGACATTATATAAGCTGTAATATGACTCAGTGCCAATGAGAACATGTCTGCAGAGGTCCTGAGATACCAACACAGAAACAGATCTGTGATAGTAAGTTTTACTGATTCAATTCACTGTGAGTAGTTAAAAATCTATCGTTCTAAAAATGTCAATGTAATCAAAACTGTTGCTCATGTTAATGTGTTTGACACTTTGTATATCAGAAAACATTTTTGAAACATAACTCATAATACATGACACTGTTATTGTGGATGCAGCCTCACATTACACACATTGAGTGGAAGCAAATGCACTGATGCTTTTCACACAAACTGATTTGAACACACTGAGTTTTATCAATCTTATCTTTCTGAGTGCACTGGAGGTGTGTGACA
>NW_019427307.1:0-1017 GCF_002814215.2 Seriola lalandi dorsalis
GTTTTTACTTCTTCCTACTCCCTTTCGAGCTTGTCGGCAAGAAAGCTACTTTTCCTTTTTTCTTTTGTTGAGGATTATCATTTACCTTTCCTGCATTATGTTTTCTGTTTGTTACTATTGGTTGTATATATTCTTGCACGTTTGTTCGAATAAATTTCATTCATTCATTCATTCAAACTTTGATGAGAAGACCTCTCTCTCCTTTGACGCAAGCAGTGCAGGTGGTAGCTCAGGCTTGTTCTTTCGAACTGTACCAACCATGGTGATCTTCCTCTTCAGGAGCTGCTGTCCGAGTTCATAAGAGGTGAAGAAATTGTCACATGTCACATTGTGACCCCTCAGTCCCTCTGTCACATCAAGCACAACTCGCATCCCCTGGTTCTTCTCTGGGCATCCACTGGTCAGCTTCCCAGTATAGACTTGCATTTTCCAAGCATAGCTTGATTTGGCATCGCAAGCCACCCATGACTTGATCCCATATTTTGCTGGCTTGCTGGGCATATACTGCCGGAAAGGACAACGACCTTTGGACAGAAGAAATTAGCATCAGTGATTAGTATCAGTGTCACAGAAAACAGTCAAACAAATCAATAGTGAAAATCACTTTTATTACAAATATGAAAATAGATTACCTCTAAATGGAACCAGTTGCTCATCCACTGTTACATCAGGCCCTGGATTGTAGAGGTAGGGCAGCCGCTCCACCCACTTGTCCCAGACCTCTCTTATGGCTGCAAGTTTGTCTGTCACACGTCTTGCTGGTCTTGACTCACGGTTATCAAATCGTAGCAGTCTTGACTACGTGTGAAAGAGTTTGAGTGGCATTGTGGCTCGGAAAATTGGCCTTCCACTCTCTGCATCCCATAGACTAGCTGCAGCCTCACCTCGGGACCTGTATACACCGGCTAAGATTAGCAGCCCTAAGTAGGCCTGCAGGTCAGTCTCATCCATCTTTTTCCAGCTGTCTCCATATTTGCGAAAACCCTCCAGATTTGTCATCTCCAGGATTATTTTTTC
>NW_019427308.1:0-2323 GCF_002814215.2 Seriola lalandi dorsalis
TTTATGCCTTACTATAGTAGGACGTTTTATGCCATACTATACTATGACATTTTATGCCTCACTATACTATGACTTTTTAAAAACTTTTTAAGCCATTTTTACCATATTATGACTTTTTATACCTTACTATGCTACGACCTTTTATGCCTTATTATACTATGACGATTTTTGAACTTTTCATGCCTAACTATACTATGACGTTTTATGCCATACTATACTATGACGTTTTTTTCAACTTTTTATGTCTTACTATACTATGACGTTTTTTTCAACTTTTTATGCCTTACTATACTATGACAATTTTTGGAATCTTTATGCCTTACTATACTGTGACGTCTTATGCAATACTGTACTATGACATTTTATGAACTTTTTAAGCCTTATTATACTATGACAATTTTTGAACGTTTTATGCCTCACTATACTATGACTTTTTTTGAACTTTTTAAACCTTACTATACTAGGACGTTTTAGGCCTTATTATACTATGACGATTTTTCAAATTTTTATGCCTTACTATAGTATGACGTTTTATGCCATACTATACTATGACTTTTTTTGAACTTGTGATGCCTTATTATACTATGATGATTTTTGAAATTTTTATGCCTTATTATACTATGGCGTTTTATGCCTTATTATACTATGATGTTTTTTTTACTTTAACTGCCTTATTATAGTATGACATTTTATGCCATACTATACTATGACGTTTTATGCCTCGCTATACTATGACTTTTTTTGAACACTAAGCCTTATTCTACTATGATGATTTTTGAACTTTTTATGCCTTACTATGTATGACGTTTTATGCCATACTATACTATGACATTTTTTGAACTTTAATGCCTTACCATAGTATGACATTTTATGCCTTACTATACTATGACGTTTTATGCCATACTATACTATGACGTTTTTTCAACTTTTTATGCCTTATTATACTATGACGATTTTTGAACTTTTTCTGCCTTATTATATTATGATGATTTTTTAACTTTTTATGCCTTACTATACTATGACTTTTTTTGAACTTTTTAAACCTTATTATACTATGACGATTTTTGAACTTTTTATGCCTAATTATTTATGACATTTTATGCCTTATTATGCCTTACTATACTATGACGATTTTTCAAATTTTTATGCCTTACTATAGTATGACGTTTTATGCCATACTATACTATGACTTTTTTTGAACTTTTTAAGCCTTATTATACTATGACGATTTTTGAACTTTTTATGCCTTACTATACTATGTCGTTTTATGTCTCATTATAGAATGACGTTTTTGGAACATTTTATACCTCACAATACTATGACTTTTTATGCCTTATTATACTATGACTTTTTATGCCTTACTATAGTATGACTTTTTATGCCTTACTATACGATTATGTTTTTATGACTTTTTATGCCTTTCCATTTTATGACATTTTATGCCATACTATACTATGACGTTTTATGCCTCATTATACAATGATGTTTTTGGAACATTTTATACCTTACAATACTATGACGTTTTTAGCCTTATTATACTATGATGTTTTTTGAACTTTTTATGCCTTATTATACTATGATGATTTTTGAACTTTTTATGCCTTACTATACTAAGACGATTTTTGAACTTTTTATGCCTTACTATACTATGGCCATTTTTTAACTTTTTATGCCTTACTATACTATGATGTTTTATGCCATACTATACAATGACTTTTTAAAAACTTTTTATGCCTTATTATACTATGACGATTTTTGAACTTTTTATGCCTTACTATACTGTGACCATTTTTTAACTTTTTATGCCTCACTATACTATGACGTTTTATGCCATACTATAGTATGACGATTTTTAAAATTTTTATGCCTTTCCATTTTATGACATTTTATGCCATACTATACTATGACGTTTTATGCCTCATTATTCAATGACGTTTTTGGAACATTTTATACCTTACAATACTATGCCGTTTTTAGCCTTATTATACTATGACGTTTTTTGAACTTTTTATGCCTTACTATACTATGGCCATTTTTTAACTTTTTATGCCTTACTATACTATGACGTTTTATGCCATACTATACTATGACTTTTTAAAAACTTTTTAAGCCTTATTATACTACGACGATTTTTGAACTTTTTATGCCTTACTATACTATGATTTTTTTTTTACTTTTTGAGCCTTACTATTCTATGACGTTTTATGCCTTATTATACTATGACGTTTTTGGAACATTTTATACCTTACAATACTATGACGTTTTTAGCCTTATTATACTATGACGTTTTTTGAACTTTTTATGCCTTATTATACTATGATGA
>NW_019427309.1:0-905 GCF_002814215.2 Seriola lalandi dorsalis
TCTGATGACGTCACTCTTTCCGTCTCCAGTTTTTCTATTTTACGTGACAGTAATTGTACATCACTTAAGGTGTGTAGACATTTATTCTGTTTATCACCTCGATCTGTTCAGATTTAATTTTTCTGGAGGGTTCATTAAGTTTTGTTGTGAGAATGGATAGAGACATTATGGGACCCGAAGTTAATGGGCAGAAGGTAAAGAGGAAAAAACAAACTGTCCTGCCCAATGAAGAACAAATATTCAAAGTTAAAATTTACAATAAGTCAGTGTATTAGCTAAACCTTAGAAAAACAAATTGATAAATGCTGTATTTAGATAATGCTTTTATCTAGAGCTTCACAAATCACCTCCTATTCACCACACACAGTCACTCACACATTAGAACCACACAAACCAGTTGTTGCTCAAATGGATCTTAGTGGATTTTAGGGTGTAGGATGAATTGAGATGATGAAACATGAAGAAAGGTGAAGTTTTAAATGACAATGCTCATTCAGCTGCTGCTGCTGCTACAGAAGAAGAATCACAACAAACCTGATGATCAGTTTTCATTCTGGCAGAATGAGACACTCAGTGACACTTTATTAGGTACACCTGTACAATCTACTGCAACTCAGTCCAACAGCTCTGCCATAAATTCACCTTTACAAAGTTTATAATGTTCAGTTTGTGTCGACTTCAGAAATGTGTGGATTGAATTCTGTGTTTGTCACTGAGCTCATAGTTAAAGGTGGTGTTGTACTGGACTACATTATACTGAGAGGTGTTTCTATTGTTCTGTCCTCCCTGTTTACAAACATGAGGGGGTCAGAATATTAGGAACACCTCTGAATATAACACAGTCCAGTACAACACCATCACTGACTCTGAGCTCAATGCTAAAACATAGAAGTGAATGAACACCT
>NW_019427310.1:0-1007 GCF_002814215.2 Seriola lalandi dorsalis
CTCGTAGGAGAATCTGTGGTGTGAAGTCAAACACATTTTCCAGTGAAAAAAGAGTCGACTGCTCTGTGAGGCTGCACTTTGAGCTGAATGCTAACGTCAGCGTGCTAACATGCAGCAATGACAACTGAAGTTTAGCAGGTGTAATGTTTAGGGTGTTAGCCTGCTAACATTTGCTAATTAGCAGTAAACACCTGATGGTGGCGCTAGATTCAAAGTAAAGAGATCAGTAAAGTTCTTCCAGTTCATCCTGAGGGGAACATGAACGTCTGAACCACATTTCATCCAGTAGCTGTCGAGACGTTTCATTCAAAACTTAAAACTTTAAACTTAAAATAATGAAACTTTCTTACCTTTAACTGTTATATGAAGAGGATCACAAAAAGCTGTTGCTATGAATGGCCTGGTCTCAATTCTGAAGTAGTATGTGTCTGTGTACTTAGTGATTAAACTAGAAAACAGAGTGGTGCAGTTTCTCTGATTCAGGTTTCCAGTAATGTTCATTGGATATTCATTAACTGTCTTGCTACCATTAAAAATCACATTTTCTGGTCTGTTGTCAAATCTGGGATCATTTTTAATCCACACTCCAGTGATTTCTATTCCATAGTCTAACATCTTGTCAGGTCTAGCACTGAAGTTACATGGGATTTGCAAACAAGATCCAGTCAGTGCTTCCATGTTCTGTGGTGTGGTAATGAAGAGGGGTAAATCCTTACGACAAGCAGCCAAAGCACCTGTGAACCCAGTTTCATGATTAACATAATGAGATTGACAAAATATTGTCACAGAAACAAGATCTGGAAAACATCAGAATATTTCCTTCAGTTTAAAGCTTTGAAGTCAAATAAAAGAGAGTGAACACACAGCTCACCTGACAGAAAGAAGACACTCAGTAACAGGTTGGCTGTCACCATATTCACAGACAGAGCCGCCGTGAAACTCCTCACCTGGATTTACAAACACAATAATACAGCGGATTTTACTAAACATTCAAGTTCTTCAGCTGA
>NW_019427311.1:0-1366 GCF_002814215.2 Seriola lalandi dorsalis
TTTTTTTTTTTACATTTTTATGCCTTACTATATTATGACATTTTTTGACGTTTTATGACTTACTGTACTGTGACGTCTTTTAAAGTTTCATGCCTTTCTATTCTATGACATTTTTTTACATTTTATGCCTTACTATATTATGACATTATTTGATGTTTTTATGCCTTACTATCTTTTGATCACTTATTTTTTACATTTTATGCCTTACTATACTATGACATTTTCTGACTTACTATACTATGACGTTTTATTCCTTACTATACTATGACCTTTCTTTTACGTTTTCATGCCTTAATGTAGTTGACATTTTTTGACGTTTTATGCCTTACTATACTATGGAATTTTTATGCCTCACTATACGATGTCGTTTTTATGACTTACTATACTATGACGTTTTTTGACGATTTATGCCTTATTATACTATGTCGTTTTTATGCCCTACTATACTATGACTTTTTTTGACAATTTATGCCTTACTATACTATGACGTTTTATGCCTTACTATACTATGACTTTTTTTGACATTTTATGCCATACTATACTATGACGTTTTATGACTTACTATACAATGATATTTTATGCTTTACTATATTATGATGTTTTTTTACATTTTTATGACTTACTTTATTATGACGTTGTTTGACGTTTTATACCTTACTATATTATGACATTTTATGACTTACTATACTACGACATTATATGATGTTTTTATGCCTTACTATACTATGATATCTTATGTCTTACTATACTATGATGTTTTTTTTACATTTTTATGCCTTACTATATTATGACATTTTTTGCCTTACTATACTATGTCGTTTTTAGGCCTTACTATACTATGACTTTTTTTGACATTTTATGCCTTACTATACTATGACATTGTTTGACGTTTTATGCCTTACTATATTATGACATTTTATGACTTACTATACTACGACATTATATGATGTTTTTATGCCTTACTATACTATGATGTTTTTTTTACATTTTTATGCCTTACTATATAATGACTTTTTTTGACGTTTTATGACTTACTATACTATGACGTTTTATGACTTACTATACTACGACATTATTTGATGTTTTTATGCCTTACTGTACTCTGACGTCTTTTGAAGTTTTATGCCTTTCTATTGTATGACATTTTTTTACATTTTATACCTTACTATACTATGACATTATTTGATGTTTTTATGCCTTACTATACTATGACGTTTTATGCCTCACTATACTATGTCGTTTTTATGCCTTACTATACTATGACTTTTTTTGACATTTTATGCCTTACTATATTATGGCGTTTTTTGACGATTTATGCCATACTATACTATGATATTTTATGCCTTACTTATGATGTTTTTTTTTT
>NW_019427312.1:0-1081 GCF_002814215.2 Seriola lalandi dorsalis
GTGTGTGTGTGTGTGTGTGTGTGTGTGTGTGTGTGTGTGTGTGTGTGTGTGTGTGTGTGTGTGTGTGTTGAAATATGAACCAACGAATGCTTTATTCACAAATACTTTATTTGCTAATAAAAAAAAAAAGTACAAATATTGGTTGATCATGATGATGACGTATCAGGATCAGATCAGGTCAAGTCAGGTGACCATGGGAATTTAGCAGTGAAGCAGACCGACCGGCTGAGGCCTCATAAAACTTCCTGGAAAACAAACATTGAAGCAGTGAAACCTCAGACAGAGAGGCGGATAAAGAAAATGACACAAGAGAAACTGAAATAAAAAAAAAACAAAAAACAAAAACTACCTACCTGGACTGTTTGCGGCATTAGCAAGCGGAGAGGACGATGCTAACACGGAAGTGCAGGAGGACAGTAACAGCAGCCACTAACTTTAGTTCAACAGAGCATCAGCGGGAAACAGAGGCAGAGAGCAACAGTCCTGAAACACACACCTGCTCAACTGCCCCACCCTCATCTCCACCTGAGCCCGAGCGGATGGCAGAGACCCAGCGGCAGGTAAGTTACCAGTTTGACTGCCCCTCAGTTCATCTATTACTTTTAGCTATTTCAACCCTTCAGCTGCCAGGATGAAGTGACTGAGGAGGGCTGTTAGAGGCTGATAGGGAGCATTGTTTTCTTAACAAAGTCCAGTGATTGAACAGCTAACTAACAACAACATAATGTCTCTGGCAGAAAAGCATTGGCTGTGATTGGATATATTTGATACATTTAATATATATGGAAATATTTGGCTGTTATATCAATGTGTTTTCAGCCAGGATGTGATCTGTTGGAAATCCTGTACGATACAGATTACATATATTATTATTTGTTATAGGTCTACCTATGCAGAGCTGTATGAGTCGATTAGTGTGTGTGTGTGTGTGTGTGTGTGTGTGTGTGTGTGTGTGTGTGAGAGATGGAATGTGTTGGTGCGTGTGAGAGATGGAAGAATCTGAATCATACATCTGTACTGGTGGAGATGGGCCAGTATGTGCTTGTGTATGTAATTCAGCTGCACACTGTAGGCTCATGTG
>NW_019427313.1:0-410 GCF_002814215.2 Seriola lalandi dorsalis
GTACAGTGAATGTTTGGTTTTGTGGTTTCCCTGAGACTCCTATGACGGCAAGGCTCCGATGTGAGAGTGGATACGGAGAGTTTAGACAAGAGTAAGTTGCCCCTGTGTCAGCCAGCAGATAGTGAGTTTTGCCGTTAATTTCGCAGGCCACCATTGGTTCTGTCAGATTTGTATAGAACTGGCCTGATTTCGTCTCTGGGTCCCGTCAATACTCCTGTTCTGGCTCCCAGGCCTGAGCAGGCATTTGTGCTGGAAACGGAAGTTTAGGTCCTCCTCTTTCTCTGTAGTGACCTCCTCGTTCTCCCCTTTGCTGGTATTGGTTGTGGTGTTGTCGTGGTTGTCCTCCTTGTGAGGGACAAGCAGAGGCCCAGTGCCCTCTTTGTCCACAGGTGTAACATACATCTGTCCAT
>NW_019427314.1:0-383 GCF_002814215.2 Seriola lalandi dorsalis
GGTGGTAGGATTACATCTTTGTATCTGTAGTCCTATGAAAAAGAGAAAGATTTAAACAAGCCACAAGACATGACGGCTGTCTGAGGTTTTACTTGGATGTATGTTTGTATGAAGATGCTAATATTCATCTTTTTTCTTGAGGGATGTAAATTGAAAATCACAATATTAAGGCTGGAAATACTGAACAACAAATTTGGCACACACTAAAAATGTATCTGTGTTTCCAAATAAGTCTGATATGCTTGTTCATACTTGTATTCTACTGTTCTTTGATCAGACATTTTCTGATTTAAATCATCATTTTGCCAATATTAGACAACAACATCTTTATGAAAAGGGGGTTTTGTCAAGACACATGTTTATATTTCTCAAATAAAGTATCA
>NW_019427315.1:0-472 GCF_002814215.2 Seriola lalandi dorsalis
CGTTCTCCCACACGCACACCCTTCTCCTTCTTAAATTTTCCCTCCTATGAAAAAGGAAAAGAGGAGGAAATAAGGCATCCTCTGGTGAGAAAAGGATTCTGTGAGGAACTGAAACACAAATGCAACAGAAATGTCGGCAACAGGAGGCTTTCTGTGTCAGTGAGTGTTTGTGTCCCATACCGAGACGATGTCCTCAGGCCTGAGTTTGGGGGATTCAGGTTTTGGTTCGTCTGGTGCCAACATGTCGCCAAGAGCACTGAGAGCATCCAGAGACAGAGAGTCACCCTGAGGAGAGAACAGGACATTGTAATTTAGCTGTGATAATTTTGATAGCAAGCTCAGGTTTCAAGTTTCTCTATTTGTCACATTCACAGAGCTACAGAATAAAACAGTGGAATTAAAGGGACGCTCAATTACTATGAGGGATCAGATAAAATAAAATAAATTTAAATAAATATGTAAGCATGCACAT
>NW_019427316.1:0-378 GCF_002814215.2 Seriola lalandi dorsalis
TTTCTTCATCATTGGGCTACCCAATGCATTTACTAAATGGCAGACAAGATGTTATTTACTAAGGGGACACTTTGTTGAATTTAGATTTTTTTTTTCTGCACACATTGTGATGATGAAACAAGTGATTGGTCCCACTCCTTTAATCATGATTAAAGGAGCTGAAGGGACTTTCTTCCAGCTTTGTCAACCCTGAAACCGGCTCGTTGCTGCTTTAAAAGTTTGGGCGACTGACCTGCTTCCTTCTGCTGAGCGCAAAAAAGGTTAGCACCCGCAAAGTGCCCCTTGTGGCTTCATTAAACATATCGTACCTTGTTATGTGTTGTTACTCTCCATAAAGTCACAGCTGGCAGCTGTAGATGTGCTGGAGGCACTAGCTGT
>NW_019427317.1:0-376 GCF_002814215.2 Seriola lalandi dorsalis
GCTCGAGTCTGAGTCCAGATCTGAGTCGTCAGTGTTCAAGTCCAAGTCGCACGATGTGAATATGGTTCTTCTTTCATTATTGATGAAAACTGAAGAATCCTTGGTTACACTTTATAATGCAACTCTCAGTCGACTCTGTTGATTTTAAATTTCACTTGCCTTTCAGGGCTTTCATCGATTAACGTAAATTTAAGACAATACAAGACAACGTTTCCAGTGTGAAATTGTTCCAGACGTACCTGAATGCACCAACACGGAAACATTTTTCAAACAGGAACAGCTGTCAGGTGCATTATGGGTGGACAATAATACAGTTCTGATGGAAGTATAAGGAGCATTTTTGTTGATGTTTATGGACATGAACGGAAACCAGCAG
>NW_019427318.1:0-512 GCF_002814215.2 Seriola lalandi dorsalis
TCTTCTCACTAACCTGACAGAATATGTTGCGCAAAGACTGGACAAGCGAAAAGAAGAAAAATATTCTCAACAGGCTCCAATTCGCGATGTCGTGAAACAGCCACACCTGGTCTCTAATTGCTACCCGCGGCGGAGTTCACAAGACCTCTGCACGCGCTAGAGCAGGAGAAAGCCGCTGCGCCTCGCGCCTCGCGCCCCGCGAGGAAAAAAAACCCCCACATCTGTCCCATGTGGATTGAGCGATCCGGCGGACGTGCAGACAGACGGGACCCTGTTGCTCACCTGTCAAGTAGAGAAAATATCGTTTTCTTTTTGTTTGTCCTCGTGAGCACCAATTTATTTGTGACGTAATTTGTTAATTTACTTTTGATAATTGTTATTTTCATCCTCTGACGCCAAATCACTGATGATGATTGACACGAGAAGGGACAGACAATTAAAATGTGATATTATTTAGATTGTGATGAATTAAGTCTTTGGTTGCAATAATTATTACACTACATTAGGGAAAG
>NW_019427319.1:0-405 GCF_002814215.2 Seriola lalandi dorsalis
TGTGTGTGTGTGTGTCAGTGTGTTATTGTGTGTTCTTGTGTGTGTTGTTGTGTGTCAGTATGTTACTGTGTGTCAGTGTGTGTCAGTGTGTTATTGTGTGTTATTGTGTGTGTTGTTGTGTGTCAGTGTGTTATTGTGTCTGTCAGTGTGTTACTGTGTGTGTTGTTGTGTGTCAGTGTGTTATTGTGTATCAGTGTGTGTCAGTGTGTTACTGTGTATCAGTGTGTGTGTCAGTGTGTTACTGTGAATCAGTGTGTGTGAGTGTATGTCAGTGTGTTACTGTGTATCAGTGTGTGTGAGTGTGTGTGAGTGTGTTACTGTGAATCAGTGTGTGTGAGTGTGTTACTGTGTATCAGTGTGTGTGAGTGTGTTACTGTGAATCAGTGTGTGTGTGTGTTACTGTGT
>NW_019427320.1:0-448 GCF_002814215.2 Seriola lalandi dorsalis
ATTTTGTTTCATCAGACCAGAACTTTGTTCCAGGACTGGTTTTCTTTTTGTTTTAGTGAACTGCAGTCTGGTCCTTCTTTGTCTGTTGTTTGCCAGGGGGTTTGTATCTTGTGCTGAATCCTCTGTGGTTCTGTCATGAAGTCTTCTCTTGATCACTGACAAGGAAACATTACCGCCCACTTCCTGGAGGGCATCCTTGACTTGCTGTACAGTCATAAAGGGGGTTTTTCTTCACCATGCAAATGATTTTCCTGTCACCCACAAGATGCTGCTTGGTTGAGCAGCTCTATGGCATTTTCTAGTTTTCTAGTGAGCACCTGTTTTTTAAGAACATAACCCACTGTTGATTTTGACAAACCGACTATTTTACGATTCGATTTTTGCTTTTCTGAGCCTCTGTATTACCTTCTTCGTTCGCATGGTCACCTCTTCACTCTGCGTCACCCTC
>NW_019427321.1:0-1857 GCF_002814215.2 Seriola lalandi dorsalis
TGCCTTATTATACTATGACATTTTTATGACTTTTTATGCCTTACTATACTATGATATTTTCATTACTTTTTTTACCTTATTATACTATGACATTTTTATGACTTTTTATGCCTTACTATACTATGACTTTCTATGCCTTAATATATTATGACATTTTCATTACTTTTTTTTGCCTTATTATACTATGAGGTTTTTATGACTTTTTATGCCTTACTATACTACAACTTTCTATGCCTTAATATACTGTGACATTTTTATGACCTTTTAAGCCCTACTATACTATGACATTTTCATGACTTTTTTTTGCCTTACTATACTATGAATTTCTATGCCTTATTATACTATGACATTTTTGTGACTTTTTATGCTTTACTATACTATGACATTTTCATTACTTTTTTTGCCTTATTATACTATGACGTTTTTATGACTTTTTATGCCTTACTACACTACGACTTTCTATGCCTTACTATACTATGACATTTTTATTACTTTTTAAGCCTTCATTACTTTTTTTTACCTTACTATACTATGACTTTTTATGACTTTTTATGCCTTACTATACCACAACTTTCTATGCCTTAATATACTATGACATTTTATGACTTTTTAAGCCTTACTATACTATGACATTTTCATTACTTTTTTTTGCCTTATTATACTATGACGTTTTTATGACTTTTTATGCCTTACTATACTACGACTTTCTATGCCTTACTATACTATGACCTTTTTATGACCTTTTAAGCCTTCATTACTTTTTTTTTTTACCTTACTATACTATGACTTTTTATGACTTTTTTTGCTAAACTATACTATGACCTTTTTGTGACATTTTATGCCTTATTATACTATAACATTTTCATGCTTTACTATACGATGACGTTTTTTTGACTTTTTTCGCCTTAGTATACGATGACTTTTTGTATCTTATAATAATATTATGACGTTTTTATGACTATTTATGCCTGACTATGCTGTGATGTTTTCATGACTTTTTTTTGCCTTATTATACTATGCCCTTTAAATTTTTCCCTTACTATAATATGATATTTTTATGACTTTTTATGCCTTATTATACTATGACGTTTTTATAACTTTTTATGTCTTACTAGTATGACATTTTTATTACGTTTTATGCCTTATTGTACTATGACGTTTTTATGATGTTTTATACCTTATTATACTATCACGTTTTTATGATGTTTTATGCCTTATTATACTATCACATTATTATGACTTTTATGACTGACTCTACTGTGATGTTTTCGTGACTTTTTTTTGCCTTTCTTTACTATGATTTTTTATTACTTTTTTAACTTTCTATAATATGACTTTTTATGACTTTTTTTTGCCATAGTATACTATGACTTTCATGTCTTATTATACTATGACATTTTTATTACTTTTTATGCCTTTTTGTACTATGACGTTTTTATGATTTTTAATGCCTTACTATACTATGACGTTTTTATGATTTTTAATGCCTTACTATACTATGACGTTTTTAAGACTTTTTATGCCTTATTATACTATCACTTTTTTATTACTTTTTAAGCCTTACTATACTATGACATTTTTATTACTTTTTATACCTTGTTGTACTATGACGTTTTTATGACGTTTTATGCCTTATTATACTATCACGTTTTTATGACTTTTAATGCCTTACTATACTGTGACGTTTTCGTGACTTTTTTGCCTTACTTTACTATGACTTTTCATGCCTTATTATACTATGACATTTTCATGACTTTTTTGCCTTACTATACTATGAATTTCTATGCCTTATTATACTATGACATTTTTGTGACTTTTTATGCCTTATTATACTATCACTTTTTTATTACTTTTTAA
>NW_019427322.1:0-370 GCF_002814215.2 Seriola lalandi dorsalis
AGAAGTAGTCACTGTGCTGTTTGGTATCATGGTGTTTACCACACTGAACATGGACCACAAAAAGCCAAGGAGAGAGTTGTCTCAGGAGATTAGAAAGAAACTTATAGACAAGCACGTTAAAGGTAAAGGCTATAAGACCATCTCCAAGAATCTTGATGTTCCTGTGACTACAGTTGCACATATTATTCAGAAGTTTAAGGTCCACAGGACTGTAGCCAACCTCCCTGGACGTGGCTGCAAGAGGAAAATTGATGACAAATTGAGGAGACGGATAATACCAATGGTAACAAAAGAGCCCAGAACAACTTCCAAAGAGATTAGAGGTAAACTCCAAGGTCAAGGTACATCAGTGTCAGATCGCACCATCCGT
>NW_019427323.1:0-1084 GCF_002814215.2 Seriola lalandi dorsalis
CATAAAAACGTCATAGTATAGTAAGGCATAAAAACGTCATAGTATAGTAAGGCATAAAAACGTCATAGTATACTAAGGCATAAAAATGTCATTGAAGCATAAATGCGTCATAGTATAGTAGGAATAAAAATGGCATAGTAGAGTAAGGTGTCAAAAACAGTCATAGTATAATAAGGCATAAAAACGTCATAGTATAGTAAGGCGTTAAAACGTCATAGTATACTAAGGCATAAAAATGTCATATTATAGTAGGCATAAAAACGTCATCGTATAGTAAGGCATAAAAACGTCATTGTATACTAAGGCATACAAACGTCATAGTATAGTAAGGCATAAAAACGTCATAGTATAGTAAGGCCTGAAACGTCATAGTATAAGAAGGCATAAAAACGTCATAGTATAGTAAGGTATAAAAACGTCATAGTATACTAAGGCATAAAATTGTCATAATATATGAAAGAATAAAAACGTCATAGTATAATAAGGCATAAAAACGTCATAGTATAGTAAGGCCTGAAACGTCATAGTATACTAAGGCATAAAAACGTCATAGTATAGTAAGGCATAAAAACGTAATAGTATACTAAGGCATAAAAATGTCATATTATAGTAGGCATAAAAACGTCATCGTATAGTAAGGCATAAAAACGTCATTGTATACTAAGGCATAAAAATGTCATAATATATGAAAGTATAAAAACGTCATAGTATAATAAGGCATAAAAACGTCAAAGTATAGTAAGGCCTGAAACGTCATAGTATAATAAGGCATAAAAACGTCATAGTATAGTAAGGCGTTAAAACGTCATAGTATACTAAGGCATAAAAACGTAATAGTATACTAAGGCATAAAAATGTCATATTATAGTAGGCATAAAAACGTCATCGTATAGTAAGGCATAAAAACGTCATTGTATACTAAGGCATACAAACGTCATAGTATAGTAAGGCATAAAAACGTCATAGTATAGTAAGGCCTGAAACGTCATAGTATAAGAAGGCATAAAAACGTCATAGTATAGTAAGGTATAAAAACGTCATAGTATACTAAGGCATAAAATTGTCATAATATATGAAAGAATAA
>NW_019427324.1:0-950 GCF_002814215.2 Seriola lalandi dorsalis
CACAACAACCATTGACTGCTTTCGTTGTAATTGGTCAGACTGGATAAACAATGATTACCCTGACAATGGTGGAGATTATGAAACCATAGACAAAATTACTTATCCAGATCTAAATGTTTGCAGTAAACCTCTGGAAATTGAATGTAGAGCAAAAGAATACAAAGATATACCTTTGAAAGACTTGGAACAAAAAGTAACATGCGACCCAACAAATGGACTAATCTGTCATAACAAAGATCAAGGTATACCTCCTATTTGTAACGACTATGAAATACGAGTCAAATGTTGCATTAACATTTGTGAGCCTTCAACCACAGTTACATCTTCACCAACAACTACAACAGAAAGGTCCTCCACAACATCAGTAACAACTACAGAAAAGCCCAGCACTAGTTCTGTCACAACCACAGAAAAACCCACAACAACCACAGAAAAACCCACCACCACTACAACCACAGAAACACCCACCAGCACAACAACAACCAGAGAAAACCCCACCACCACTACACCCACAACCACAGAAACACCCACCAGCACAACAACAACCACAGAAAAACCCACAACAACCACAGAAAAACCCACCACCACTACAACAACCACAACCACAGAAACACCCACCAGCACAACAACAACCACAGAAAAACCCACAACAACCACAGAAAAACCCACCTCCACTACAACAACCACAACCACAGAAAAACCAACCACCACTACAACCACAGAAACACCCACCAGCACAACAACAACCACAGAAAACCCCACTTCAACAACAACAATCACAGAAAAACCCACAACAACTGCTAAAGTAATTACAAATCCAGTGCTTACATCAACACCACATACAAAACAACATGGTAAGGTGACAACTACAATATCTACAGAAAAGCCCAGCACTAGTTCTGTAATAACCATAGAAAAACCCACAACAACCACAGAAAAACCCACCACTA
>NW_019427324.1:970-1441 GCF_002814215.2 Seriola lalandi dorsalis
CCTCCACAACATCAGTAACAACTACAGAAAAGCCCAGCACTAGTTCTGTCACAACCACAGAAACACCCACAACAACCAGAGAAAACCCCACCACCACTACACCCACAACCACAGAAACACCCACCAGCACAACAACAACCACAGAAAAACCCACAACAACCACAGAAAAACCCACCTCCACTACAACAACCACAACCACAGAAAAACCCACCTCCACCACAAGCATAATCACAGAAAAACCCACAACAACAACAGCAACAACAACCACAGAAAAACCCACCACCACAACAACAGTCACAGAAAAACCCACCTCCACTACAACCATAATCACAGAAAAATCCACAACAACAACAACCACAGAAAAACCCACTACAACAACAATCACAGAAACACCCACCACCACTACAACAATAACAACAACCACAACAACCACAGAAAAACCCACTACAACAACAATCACAGAAACACCCA
>NW_019427325.1:0-1139 GCF_002814215.2 Seriola lalandi dorsalis
AATTGCTAACATAAAAAAACTAAAAACATTTAACATGATGTATTCTGACAATAATAATAATAAAAGAAGTGTGAATGTATTTTTTTATTTTCTTATACCTACGGAGGTTTAGGTATAACTTATTTGTGTATACATATAGGAACATTTTATTTATTGTTACTAAATTCTATTATGTATTAGATAAATATAGTATATATTGATTATAATCTTATGATTCAAATATTTACCTCAGACAACTTTAAATAAATTCTACATTAAATTTAATACATGTTTTAGTGAAAGAAATATTTACAGTCATATAAATAACAGTTATTACCACCAAACTAATATAATAAAAACTTATTATATTCATAATATAATAAGTTGTTTTGTATATTGTCTTTTACTATTCGAAGAGAATTAGTCAATTGTTTCACATTATTGTTGATATATTTTACACAATCAAACACATTCTCCATTATATAAAGTGTGGTTACATTCATTAGATAAACAGTTTGAAAATTATACAAATTATATTTACTGTGGATTAGTGTAATATATACCATGGAAGTATAGATCTATATATATGATCCTGCATTATATATTATATACATAGAAAATCTCTATGTCAGTCTGTTAATTAGTGCCACGGGTGCTCAGCTCCGAGGCATCTATTAATATTCTCTTTCGGGTTTATTATTCTTCCGCCAAATTTCGGCGCGTAACTCCTCCCGCAGCTTTGAGAAAACCCCGGTAATATATACATCAAAACATGCGTCTTGATCCCGAAAGAGGTGCTATGACTTTTGGTGTTAAAATTCCAATTTTTCCCGAAGTTATTCCCAAAAAACTGGGAATAAAAAATGCATTAGGAATGCATTGGAATTTTCTTTAGAAACCAACCTTTTTTCTACAAAATTTCACCTTTTTTCTGAGTCACCCAGCTCTCTCATACCTGCACGTAGAAATGTGATTCAAACTATAAAACGGAGGAAAACCTCTGCTCTCTCAAAAAGACAGGAACTGTTTTTACATAACATGTAAACTTTTCAAACTGTGAGCACTCAAAGGAGGAGTGCAAATCACTTTTTCTTCAAAGTTAGAGTGAAAGCGTCAGTTGGCTAGAGTGCGTGAAGCAGTAAAAAATAACCTTTATTTTT
>NW_019427326.1:0-367 GCF_002814215.2 Seriola lalandi dorsalis
CAGATCAGAAATTGCTTCTGCGTGTCATTTCAGAGGGCATGGACAAACTACATGTTTTGGATAAAGACATGTACGCTCACATTTACTGCTCTGGGAAATCACCAATTCACCAAACTAGTATGAACCCTCAAATTTCATATTACATCGTCCATTCCAAAAACCCTCATACCAAATAACAACACAGTGAATTTGTTTCTATTCCACTAAAAAGGACTTTAAACCTCCGTACCAAGCATTAAGTTGTCCTGAGAACGCAGAGTTCCTGTTTTATGTGACAATTTTCATCGGATATTCTCATCACTTCTTACTTCCTCAAAAGTTAAACTGTAAAGACCCTTTACACATCTGACTTTAACAACTCATGAAA
>NW_019427327.1:0-437 GCF_002814215.2 Seriola lalandi dorsalis
TCGTTTAAAAATGTCTGGATAAATAGTTAAGAAACAGCTGTGGGATTTTCTGATACACACACACACACACACATATGCAGGTCTAGGTTCTATATTAATACTGTGAAAGTATCAAAGCCTCAGTCCAATGCACACAACCTGTATTCAGAAATTGAGCCTTAAAACCAGCCGTCAGGACTTCTGTAACTTTGTGATGTCACAACAAAGCAGTCATGATCAGCCATGCCTGAAGTCCACCATCCACCCTCAGAGAGGCTCAGAGCCTCCTCTCTTCTGATTGGCTCACTGACCTGTTGTTACTAGAGCTCCAGATAGAAGCCTGAGAGAGGAGATGTAATGCTACATTACACAATGGTTAGTACCATCCAAGTAAATTGATTGGACGAGAGTCATTCCATGAGTGCTGACATAGAGGACAACAGCACTTCTTCTTTTAA
>NW_019427328.1:0-532 GCF_002814215.2 Seriola lalandi dorsalis
CAGACAGATAGACATATTGACAGACAGAGAGAGACAGGCAGACAGAGACAGGCAGAGAGACACAGACAGACAGCGAGACAGACAGAAAGACAGTACTTACAGGTTGTAGATCTTATAGTGACTCTTGTGCTTTGAATCTAGAAATCTGACAGAGACACAGGTTCAGTCTTTAAACAGCCTGCACATCCTGGACCAGGTCTAGACCAGGTCTAGACCGTCTGAGATCATAGTCCTGATTCACAGCTGGATCAGACCTTTCTACCACTACAGCCCTGAAAACCTCCACCATGTTTGTGTGTCTGGAACTCTCCCTGACTGTCAGAGGAGACCAGGTACAGAGGACACCGGGTCCACAGAGGACCAGGTATAGAGGAGACCAGGTCTACAGGAGACCAGGGTCCTGATCAGAACTTCTTA
The DNA here is from genome assembly GCF_002814215.2 of Seriola lalandi dorsalis. Classification (NCBI taxonomy): domain Eukaryota; kingdom Metazoa; phylum Chordata; class Actinopteri; order Carangiformes; family Carangidae; genus Seriola; species Seriola lalandi. The sequence goes on from NW_019427328.1 coordinate 418, forward strand.
TATTTGGAACATGATCAATATTTAAACAGAATCAGATTGATCTGAACTGTGATTGAAGCTTTTGAAAATGATCATTGGCACTTAATGGGTTAAAACATTTAAAACCAGCAGATGT
>NW_019427329.1:0-929 GCF_002814215.2 Seriola lalandi dorsalis
CCCCCCCCCCCCCCCCCCCCCAACCTGGTACCCAGAGTACACACATTACATTGAGAGTACAAACAGTAAATATAGTACACAGAGTACATGCAGTACATACTCAGTGCTGTAGAAACAACCTGGGAAAGTCTGGACTTGACAGATTTTATTCTACTTTATTAAAATCTGGTGGAAAATACTGAATCCCTTTTACTTCTTTTCATCAGGATTTAGTTTTGGTTGAATTAGAGTCAAATATTTAATGTAAAACATATCAGACCACCAGACCAGGTTAAAGGTCACAGGAACTACTACTTCTCAGCAGCTGCTTCCCTCAGTGAAGCTGTGAGAGGAGAACGGTGACAGGCGTCAGGATTGGACAGAAAGACAGAGAGAGAGAACAGTTGGCCAATCAGAGCAGCCAGAAGCTCGTCGTGATCATGTGTCTGAGTGGATGTGAAGACGACTGTTGTTGTTGAGTTGATGTCTACAGGAAGTGAAGCTGATTACAGCTGACAGCCTCACAGAGGAACAGAGACAGTGTCCTCATTCATCAAACTGTCACATCTGATCTGAGACAGTTTGTTCTCTCATTTCACAACTCAACAACTGATCAGTTTGAGTGTGTGTGTGTGTGTGTGTGTGTGTCACATACATATACACGTAGACAGACTCATGTGATTTCCTGTAAATGCAGAGGGAAGGAGCAAGTGAAAGTGAAAGTGTTCAGTGTTAGTTCAGACTCCATTTTGAGTCGACGCAGCAGAAGGAGGAAACTGGTGCCTGAGGCAGGTGAGTGTAAATACAACATTATTATTATTTTACTGTGAAAGTCTCAGTCAGTTTCTCCCTGTGGACTGTGGAGGGAAGAAGAGTCAGAGTGAACTTCTGTCCACACAAAGACACTGAGAGAAAAGGAGGGAACAACATGAGCTGTGGTACTTCCTGTT
>NW_019427330.1:0-365 GCF_002814215.2 Seriola lalandi dorsalis
TCCTTCAGAGGCACAGGGATCTCAGTATCCACCCATCACCTCTAAAGCTCGCAACCACAGACATGATGCTGCGCTGAGGAAACAAGAATAAAACTAACAATAAAATAGATCAGACTGGCAGGTTCGACTGACGGCCTGAAGTCGTAGTGTGGTACGCAGCGGTTATTATCATGACATATACAGTTAATAACAAAAGGGAAGCGCAGAGACGCTCTCTATGGGAGTCTGTGTTTATACAATCCAGTATTTCGCTGCTTGTGTACAGGTGTGAGCTTCATATGTCACAGATATTCATAGCTCTCTCTTCTGTTGTCACGCTGAATGCAGTTGGCCACTGACCTTACCCTTCTGGCCTACACACACAC
>NW_019427331.1:0-835 GCF_002814215.2 Seriola lalandi dorsalis
GGCTCAGCAACGATTTAAATTTCCCTTTACACCACATTAATAAATAGATCTACTTGAAAATCTAAAAACTACAAATCCCGTTTCTGTTGAGCCTTTTTACACAGATTAAACTACGACGGAGTGTTAGTGCCGCGCTGAGGAAAAAAAGAAATCTGAAATTTCAAGAACAAAGTCGTAATGTTCCGAGAAAATAAAGTCGTAATGTTCTGAGAAAATAAAGTCGTAATGTTACAAGAATAAAGTCGTAATGTTTCGAGAAAATAAAGTCGTAATGTTCCGAGAAAATAAAGTCGTAATGTTACAAGAACAAAGTCGTAATGTTACAAGAATAAAGTCATAATGTTCCGAGAAAATAAAGTCGTAATATTCCGAGAAAATAAAGTCGTAATGTTACAAGAATAAAGTCGTAATGTTCAGAGAAAATAAAGTCGTAATGTTCCGAGAAAATAAAGTCGTAATGTTACAAGAATAAAGTCGTAATGTTTCGAGAAAATAAAGTCGTAATGTTCCGAGAAAATAAAGTCGTAATGTTACAAGAACAAAGTCGTAATGTTACAAGAATAAAGTCGTAATGTTACAAGAACAAAGTCGTAATGTTACAAGAACAAAGTCGTAATGTTACAAGAATAAAGTCATAATGTTCCGAGAAAATAAAGTCGTAATGTTCCGAGAAAATAAAGTCGTAATGTTACAAGAATAAAGTCGTAATGTTCAGAGAAAATAAAGTCGTAATGTTCCGAGAAAATAAAGTCGTAATGTTCAGAGAAAATAAAGTCGTAATGTTCCGAGAAAATAAAGTTGTAATGTTTCGAGAACAAAGTCGTAATGTTCCGAG
>NW_019427332.1:0-479 GCF_002814215.2 Seriola lalandi dorsalis
TTACTATACTATGACGTTTTTTGACATTTTCATGACTTACTATACTATGACGTTTTTTTTATTTTATTTTTTTTCATGTCTTACTATACTATGACTTTTTTTTTACTTTTTTCAAGTCTTACTATACTATAACTTTTTTTTGACGTTTTCATGTCTTACTATACTACAACGTTTTTTTTTTACGTTTTTCATGTTTTACTATACTATAACTTTTTTTAAATTTTCATGACTTACTATACTATGACGTTTTTTTTTACTTTTTTCAAGTCTTGCTATACTATGACTTTTTGTGACGTCTTCATGACTTATTATACTATGACTTTTTTTAAATTTTCATGACTTACTATACTATGACGTTTTTAAAAATTTTTTCATGTCTTACTATACTATGACGTTTTTTTTACTTTTTTCATGAATTACTATAGTATGACGTTTTTTTACATTTTTGTGCCTTAGTATATTATGACGTTTTTTTTTTT
>NW_019427333.1:0-433 GCF_002814215.2 Seriola lalandi dorsalis
ATATAAAATATCTGTTTTCAGAATCCAACGTTCACCAGACTTTGACACACTTCATTAATACAGTTGATTAGGCAGGTGTCTGGACTCTAAGCTAGCACCTGACAAAGCATTCATGGCCATGCTTCATCTATGGTTTGAGTTATACGGTGGCCCTGAGAGCTCAACCCACTGCAACTTACGAAAACACATGAAACTACCCAAAACACAAACAACTTCAGAAAACATCTTCATCAATTTGACAACACATGTGCTGCAAAAGAAATGTAATATAATGTAATAAATGTCACCTACAAGAAGATATATTATTATCACATTTATTCATCAGATACAAGTTTATAACATATATGAAATACCTATAATATATATATATATATATATATAAAATAAAATATTCTATATATTTTTATATCGTTTTCTTAATAATTTGTTATTG
>NW_019427334.1:0-362 GCF_002814215.2 Seriola lalandi dorsalis
TTACCTCACAGACTCAGACCCAAGCAACAGCACCAGAACAGCACTGAATCACACACTGAACAAGCTAAATAAAGTGGCATTGAGAAATAAATGTCTCCACAAATAAATAAATGTGGAATTATATAAATATAAATAAGTGGAATAAATAAAAGGCAAATGTATTTATTTATGCACTTATTTATCCATTAATTAATTTGTATAGGTATATATATTTACTAGCTTATATATTTATATTGACATTTATTTATTATTATTACCAAATTTGTTTATTTCAAGATTTATTTCTTAGCTCTATTTATGTATTTGAATGTATTTAATTTTGATTTAGATAGCATTCTATAGAAATCTGCTACATTTTTATT
>NW_019427335.1:0-428 GCF_002814215.2 Seriola lalandi dorsalis
TCTGCTTTCTCTGTGTTTTACTGCTGTGTCTTTTCATTAAATGGCCAAGTGAATTAAAGACCCTGGCAGCCAACCATCCCAGCACCTTCTTTTGCAGCAGCAGCATCAGCAGCAGCAACAGCAGCAACATCAGCAGCATCAGCAGCAGCAACAGCAGCAACATCAGCAGCAGCAGCAGCAGCAACAACAGCAACAGCAGCTGCAGCTGCAGCAGCAGCAACAACAGCAGCTGCAGCAGCAACAACAGCAGCTGCAGCAGCAGCAACATCAACAGCAGCAGCAGCAGCAATAGCAGCTGCAGCTGCAGCAACAGCAGCAGCAACATCAACAGCAGCAGCAGCAGCAGCAGCAACAACAGCAACAGCAGCTGCAGCTGCAGCAGCAGCAACATCAACAGCAGCAGCAGCAGCAGCAACAACAGCAACAGC
>NW_019427336.1:0-446 GCF_002814215.2 Seriola lalandi dorsalis
CTTCAGAGCAGGTCAGTGTTTTTATCTCATCCATTCTTGGCTGCTTGTACATTTATGTTTGTCATTATCCCATCGGAGCTGAGACGAGCTCTCTGATGCTGGGCGTTTTACGTCTTCATGTCATGTCTTTGATAATTTGCCTTAAACTTCTTCATGATATCAGCAGCTGTGGTCACAGGGACATCAGGCTGCTTGGAAATGGTTTTGTAGCCTTTATTAAATATTTTCTTACTTATCTCCTCAGGCGACTACTCTGCTCTTTTTCTCTTTCTCTTGTCTATGTTCGGTGTGGTGCACACCTGTGACACTGATTGAAGACAAACAATCACTTATTCATCATCACTTCTGAAGTGGTCTGAACATTTTAGAAGATCTTTGTTGAACAGGAGCGTGGGTTTGCATATGGACAGTAGGGACCAATATGTTGGAAGAACAGAATCATCCCT
>NW_019427337.1:0-427 GCF_002814215.2 Seriola lalandi dorsalis
GTGAAGGAAGAGAAAGGACATGTTAGAGGAGGAGAAAAGGAGGAATGTGGAAGAGGAAGTTAGGAGGAGGAGGAGGCGAGAGAACAGGTGAAGGAGGAGAAGGTCGAGCAAGGCTGCAGAGAAACACTCTCGCTCTCTGCAGCTCACTCTTTATAATTAGACTGTGTGAGTGTGTGAGTGTGAGTGAGTGTGAGAGAGGCAGTGCAGCAACTGATTGGCTGAGCTGTTGGCATGAGGAGGAGGGAGGGAGGACGGGTTGCTGCGCTGTGATTGGCTGGTCCCAGACCCAGGGGCAGATGGGAGATTTCAGTGCAGTGTTTCTCTCCTCTTTTTCTCCTTCTTCTCAGACTCTCATCGTCAATTTCTTTCCCCCTTCGTTTTCCTGTCCTCCTTCTCCTCCATCCCCTCCTCCTTTCTTTCTCTTCTA
>NW_019427338.1:0-1094 GCF_002814215.2 Seriola lalandi dorsalis
GCAGCAAACACAGATTAGATTGAATTGTTCACTGAGCTGAACTCAGAAGAAATGTTCTGGAGTCAGTTTAAAAACAGTGGACAGTAAAAATGTTCTTCTGAACAACATGTCTTCATTCTGACTCTGGATCAAATCACATGATGAAGAATAAACGTGACGTCATTTTCCCTCCTTCATCTGCAAAACAAAGATTCACATTAAAACTTTGCAGGTCTGAGAGAGTGATGAGGATTATTGTTTTATGTCAAACACAGTAAGAGAAGATGAGATGAACCCCAGATGTGAAGAGCAGATGTTCATCACATCATCATGTTGTGTCATCATATGCATCCACTGTATTTTTATTACAAATTCAATCTGATGTTATTCTAACAGATTTTATATTTTCTCTCATCACAGACTTGTTGACTGTGGACTCTCACAGTCTCACTGTGAAGTCGTGGCCTCAGCTCTGAAGTCCAACCCCTCCCATCTGAGAGAACTGGACCTGAGTAGAAACGACCTGGAGGATTCAGGAGTGAAGCTTCTGTCTGCTGGACTGGAGAGTCCAAACTGTGGACTGGAGACTCTGGGGTCAGTTCACTGACTGGAGCTGTTGTAGTTTTATATTCAGTTCAAATGTTTGAAGGTTCAGTTTTTCATTGGTTTGTATATTAGTGGGATTTCTGTGAGAGGATCTAAACAGTAAGTCATTTTGACAGCATGTTACCTGAGCTGGTCAAAGGTCAAAGGTCATAGTTCATTCAGAGGGTTAGGAGCTGTTGATGAGATCAGTGTGATGATGACCTGGCTCTGATGAAGCTTCCTAACAGACCAGCTGGATCAGCCACTGTAGCTGAACCTTAGTTAGTTAGTTAGTTAGTTAGTTTATTTCGAACATGTGCGAGTAACACACAAAGTAAACTGAAAAACAAACAAATCCAATAACAATAATCAAAACAAAAATAATAATGTTAACCCAACATGTCCGAAAAGGAGTAGGATGAAGCATATGCTTATTTAAACCTACCCCTTCTCCACTACTCAATTATCAGTCTTTCTTCCCAAACATATATATTTACATAAAGTAGAAGAAAATAAATAGATTAAATAAA
>NW_019427339.1:0-448 GCF_002814215.2 Seriola lalandi dorsalis
CAAGGCATGTGATGAAATAATATAATTAGGCAGAAAAATGCCAAAAAACGTCATAGTATAGTATGGAAAAAAACGTCAAAAAACGTCATAGTATAGTATGGAAAAATCGTCAAAAAAATATCAAAGTATTTTAAGACATAAAAGGTCATATAAACATCATAGTATGGCGAGGCATGTGATGAAATAATATAATTAGGCATAGAAATGACAAAAAAACGTCATAGTATAGCATGGCATAAAACGTCAAAAAAACAACATAGTTTATTAATGCAGAAAAGGTCATATAAACATCATAGTATGGCAAGACATGATATGAAATAATGTAATTAGGCATAAAAATGCCAAAAAAACGTCATAGTATAGTATGGCATAAAACGTCAAAAAAATACCACAGTATTTTAAGGCATAAAAGGTCATATAAACGTCATAGTTTGGCAAGGCATGTGAT
>NW_019427340.1:0-361 GCF_002814215.2 Seriola lalandi dorsalis
ATGATAAAAGATCAAAAGGATGTCAACATTTTAAATAACCTGATTGATTCTTTTTATATTTTATCAGCTGCAAAAATAAATTGGCATAAAAGTGAAGCCCTCGCTGTCGGTAAGTGGGGTGGAGGTCTCCCAGTACTGCCCCAGAACCTCTTATGGAAGACAACAGGTATAAAATATTTAGGGGTCTTTCTAGGAGAGAAAAACCTAGTCCAACAAAACTGGGAGGACGTAACATCAAAAATTGAAAACAAAATAAAAAAATGGAAACGGTTACGCCCTCAAATATCTTTCAGAGGTCGTGTCCTGGTGGCAAACAACATAATAGCTTCAACAATATGGCACAAATTAATGTGTCTGGAGC
>NW_019427341.1:0-411 GCF_002814215.2 Seriola lalandi dorsalis
ATTTTCTAAAAGCCTTATGGTCACAATACAAATCAACAAATTATTGTTACTCTGTGTCCAAAGTGACATAATAAGAATACTGCTGCAGACACACTGTCTACCTTGCAGTCTACTATTTATTTCCTTCAGAAGTCTGCTGTTAATTATGGTCTGGGCTGCTGATCCTGGTTCGGTTGGAGACACATGATTGACAGCAGCCTTGACTGTTCATTGCCCCTAGCAACCAGTTTATTGACAGCTACTTGTTTGACTCCAGACATGTACATGTACATCTGATATGGAGCCTAAAGGAGTCTGTGTTTGTGTGGGTACGCAGAGTGCGGACAGTAGTGTTGTGTTTCTGTTGATAACGATAACGTAACCACAGACTAAATGATGCAAAGTTGTTAGAGGGAGGGAGAGCAAAGGAAA
>NW_019427342.1:0-359 GCF_002814215.2 Seriola lalandi dorsalis
ACTAACCATCAAATATCCAATAACGTCTGTTTCATTTTAATTTTATTTTTTTCTCTGGTTGATATGTTGTTCGCAAAAAAATATAAATGAGTGTTTTTCAAATATGCTGATGAGGAGAAGAACCACAGAGTTCAAATTCATTTGCCTGTAATTTTAAAGCCAGATCCAACAATATTCCAGTCGCTGCTGCACCAACACACATCGGCTGCCTGCTATTTCTACCACTGACAGCATAATTTGGGCGATGTGTGTTAATATGAATTTACATCTCCCAATATATTCATATTTTTTTTTTAGAGGACCTGAATCTCTCTCCCTCTGATGCTGCTTTTAAAGGAACTGAGAGGAGCTCATGTGAT
>NW_019427343.1:0-359 GCF_002814215.2 Seriola lalandi dorsalis
TTGTGCTTGCTCAGCCACATTAAGTGCGTTTCCATCCACCTGTTTTTATGCATGTTTTAAATTTGTGCTTAAAAGAACCTGAATGGAAATGCTGGTAATCTGGGAAAAAAAAAAAAAAAAACTCAAAATACTACAAAAATGTCGTCTATGTGCGGCTGAGACTTCAGGCTACGGCAGTGCCTTCCCGATGTCAGCAGCCGAATTGGTTCATGATTTAGGTGGGCGTGATCCTATTTGTCCTTCTGATACAGCGCTCAGTGTAGATGTCCTGCAGGGAGGGATGCTCACCTCCAATGATGGTCTGTGCTGACTTCACCATTCTCTGCATGCGTTTCTGGTCCGGTGATGTACATTTCCCA
>NW_019427344.1:0-480 GCF_002814215.2 Seriola lalandi dorsalis
GGTCATCCTACACAAGTTTAGGACATTGCATATATTGTACAAGGCACACTCACCTAGCCACTCCAAACCTTGTCATTCTAGGTGCCACCCTCTATATCTCATCATTGTGGTTATTATCTAGATTTTGCTTTGTAACCTGATTGTTCTTGCTTAGCCAAGATATAGATAGTGTTGACAAATGCCCAGATGTTACCCCTTGATAACTGACAAATGAATTGTACATTCTGCTATCAGGATGACACGTCAGGTGGGCACCCTGACAACAAAAGGGGGACTGTTGGGAATCAGGTGTTTCTTTGCTCCACAGACAAAGGAACTCACTTCCCCACCAGTCAGTGTTGGTCAGTGTGTGACATGTGACCCGCCAGGCTGTCACCAAACAAAACTAGATTTTCTTCTCTCTCTTCTCTCCCTCTCCTAGCACAGCACAGCTAAGCAGCCGAAGTCTTACTTTGAATCGGCCATTTTGCCTTTGCCTGT
>NW_019427345.1:0-355 GCF_002814215.2 Seriola lalandi dorsalis
CTGTTAATAGATAGTGATAAATCTTCATTTATAATTTTTTGCCTCATACCAGTGATTTCCTCTGGGACACAGCTTCCTTCTCTTTGTTCTTGTTCTCATCAAGCTCTGCATCCTTTTCTTCAACAATCCGGTCATACTGGCTCTAGTAAAGACAAGTCAAGGTCCTTCCTGGACTGACACTCATACTGTACAAGACCATTTTTGGACAGAATACTTTATAATGACCTTACCTTGTGTTTCTCCATCAGTGCAACCATATCTGCTATCTTGTGTTGACACTTGCGTTCTGCATCTTCTTTGTTCTTGATGGCCTCTGCTGCTGCTAATTTGATCTTTTGTACCTGTAAGACAAGAT
>NW_019427346.1:0-355 GCF_002814215.2 Seriola lalandi dorsalis
ACTCCTGTATTTTATTCATATTGCAATATACAGTATATCACAGAAAAAAATATTGCAATCAGTCAGTCAGTCAGTTTTTTCTAAAATCGTGTAGCCCGAGCTTACTGGGATGCCTCATCAGAACTGGGCCATTGTTCTTATTAGTAAACTGTGTTTTTCTACTATGCCAAGTGACAAGCCTCCTGTCCTGCTGCATTGTGCAAAAATTTGAGAACTTTGTATAAAAAGGTGAACGAGTTCTTCACTGCTGAAAGAGTTTCTTGTTTGATTTACAGCTTGTGCACAACCACGTTATTCTGGCCTGGATTAGACCTTCCATTAGACTGAAGTTGTTTGGAGTGACTATACTGGGAAT
>NW_019427347.1:0-908 GCF_002814215.2 Seriola lalandi dorsalis
GGGAGCGTGTTTCTAAATCTGTTAACTTTGACTTGATGCGCTCTTGCTCCTTCAGGGCCTGGAGAAGCGTGTCCTTCGCGTTAACACTCCACTCCTCCACCTCGGCCACTCGGGTCTCCACCCCCTCCACCCTAGCCTCTGTGTTCTTGAGTTCTGTCCCAATCTCGTTCAGTTTCTGGTTAACTTCTTCTTTAAAGTTTCCAAGCTCTTCTTTCATGTCCTTTTTGATTGTCTCGCAGAATCCGCTCAGTTCTTTTTTCATGTCCAAGTGCCCCGCTCTTATGTCAGCGCGGATAGCATCCATGCTAGCTCGCATGGCGTCCATCATAGCATGCACATTAGCTTCACCTGTGTCGACGTCTCCTGTCGCCACTTCCTCGTTTTCCTCACTATTTGGGCTCGTTATGGTCTTAGCGTTTCTTAATTGGTATTTCCCCATAAGAATTTCACAGATATGGTCACATTAATTACTCTAAGGCAGGGGAAATGTTGGACCGTTCTGGGAGCTCTCGAACTACACCACCGACCAGATCGCCGCCATACCCGGAGAACTCACAAAATGACTTTCTGTCTGCGAGAGAACAAATACACCAGTTTCTTAAAGAGACAGTGAAAGTTACACAGAGGCGGTTTCACATCTTCTTCTCTTATTGATATAAATGAGGATGAAATTTTCTCTTTCAAATGTTTTTATTGTGAAGCAGAAGCACTCTTCGCACTGCAGGAGGCTGAACGGACAAATTGCTTTATTTTAACCATTAATAGATAAAGCCGACTCTCCGTCCTTTAACGCTGTCCGTGTCATCCGTCAGTGTTGCTGTTCATGAACTTAACAGGTTGAGCTGAATGTGATCACATGACCAGAAGTGATGAGTTAAGACCAGATGAGTCACTTTATTTATTGATCC
>NW_019427348.1:0-453 GCF_002814215.2 Seriola lalandi dorsalis
CGCTGCACCTCTAATTTCTCTATGTCTATGATACTGAAGTGTATATAATTATATATGTATACAGATTTTCTACTGTCACCACTTTCATCTCTTTAAATCTGTTTTATTCATGTCATTAAAAGGGATTCATCTGACCTGACCTTTGTCTGTGCTGCTGGCATCAATAAAGTTTTATTTAAATTCACCTCTCTAATTTAAGATGAGGTGTACACCAGTCAGTCAGTGAAATATTAATAAAGTTTCTTTTTAAATTCACCTCTCTCATATAAACTGCTGTGCTCACCAGTCAGTCAATGAACTATTAATAAAGTTTTATTTAAATTCACCTCTCTCATATAAACTGTTCACCAGTCAGTCAATGAACTATTAATAAAGTTTTATTTAAATTCACCTCTCTCATATAAACTGCTGTGCTCACCAGTCAGTCAATGAACTATTAATAAAGTTTTATTT
>NW_019427349.1:0-354 GCF_002814215.2 Seriola lalandi dorsalis
CCTGGTTTTTTCTTTCAAATACGACATGTTGCGTATTTCGGAAGTTGGTCCCAATGCACACTCGTTAGAAAAAATTGGGTGTTCAGATTGACTTACATTTTGACAACATTCATACATTTGATTATGCCTTATTAAAGACTTGCAAACGTTTCGAAAATTTAGTTTTGAGGCCCACTGTTTGAAAAAACAATGTTTTGATTCAAATCTCATGCACATGTGACGGACCATTGGTCCCAGGAGTTTTATCTGCGATGAAACATGAATCAAATAATGTTGTTTAAGGGTAATGTTGTTATCAGGGAAAACACTTTTCATATGTTTTAAATGCTGTTCAATTAGTCTTTTCAACTTGTT
>NW_019427350.1:0-428 GCF_002814215.2 Seriola lalandi dorsalis
CATACTAAATGCTGCCATGACACATGTTTACCAAAAATATAGCTATGAGCAGTTTACCCTATTCTCAGATAAGCAAGTCTTGCTGCTTCTCTTGAATGCTATTAGTAACAAAGTATCACACATTTAAACAGATAATATTTTTAAGGCCAATCTTACTCACAATGACATGTGCTGTCAAACCCAGCAGCTCTTTAATTAATGGGTGCAAACAACTCCTATCACAAGACTCATGTGTCACCAATAATCTTGGCATTCACAAAAGTCAGATTTTCCATGTTTAACCTCATTGTGCCTTTATGGTCAAAAAAGTATACACAATTTTGTGTCTTTGTGGTGTGTAAACTGTTGTGAAATTTGCTATTGCAATTTTGAAAATGTTGGCATTGTTTTTAGGAAAATAAGTCTAGCTGAAAAAAAAACATAAGGAT
>NW_019427351.1:0-732 GCF_002814215.2 Seriola lalandi dorsalis
AAAAACATCATAGTATAATATGGCATAAAATGCCATAAAAACGTCATAGAATGGTAAGGCATAAAACGTTATATAAACGTCATAGTATAGTAAGGCATAAAATGCCATAAAAACGTCATAGTATAGTAAGGCATAAAACGTCATAAAAATGTCACAGAGTGGTAAGGCATAAAACGTTATAAAAACGTCATAGTATAATACGGCATAAAGCGTCATTAAAACATCATAGTATAATATGGCATAAAATGCCATAAAAACGTCATAGAATGGTATGGCATAAAACGTTATAAAAACGTCACAGTATAGTAAGGCATAAAACCTCATAAAAATGTCACAGAATGGTAAGGCATGAAATGTTATCAAAACATCATAGTATAGTAAGGCATAAAACGTCATAAAAACATCATAGTATAATATTGCATAAAACATCATAAAAACATCATAGTATAATATGGCATGAAATGTAATAAAAACATCATAGTATAGTAAGGCATAAAACATCATAAAAACATCATAGAATGGTAAGGCATTAAACGTCATAAAAATGTCACAGAATGGTAAGGCATGAAATGTCATAAAAACATCATAGTATAGTAAGGCATAAAACCTCATAAAAACATCATAGTATAGTAAGGCATAAAACGTCATAAAAACTTCACAGAATGGTAAGGCATTAAACGTCATAAAAATGTCACAGAATGGTAAGGCATGAAATGTAATAAAAACATCATA
>NW_019427352.1:0-908 GCF_002814215.2 Seriola lalandi dorsalis
CATAATATAAGCATGTAAGATAAGTAATTAACAATACATGTAATGAGTAATGAATAGTATCACAAAATAGCATGAATGTAAAACACAAACGTGCATCTGAAAAAAATAAATTTGGTAAAAGAGTATATGGATCTCACAGAGTACAGCTGGAGCAGAACTAGTTGATTACATTAATCCATTAATCAAGCATAATACTGAGCAGGAGTATGTGAGTACATAAGAAACTACATTTTTAAATTGTGACCTATGGAAATGATTACATGCATGTATGCAAACAAAATAAAAGTTGACTTCATCTTTATTGACTACATACAAAAGTGTAATGCACTTCTGAATTAATGAGATCATTATCTCAGAAGTGTGAGAAAAGTTTTTGTGAGAAAAATAAATTGCTGCTCTGTTTTTCTGAATAAATGCAATTATTATGTCCTATTATCTATTTTCCAAACAAATATTTTTAATATTAATATTCAGGCCACATGTATAAACTTTACATACAGCTTGGCCAAATACATTTAAACTCAGTTTTGCACAACAGTAATAATAATCCTGATAAACATTACCTGTCTCAGGTAGGTTAGGATCACTACTTCAGTTAAAGAAAGTGAAATGTCAGAATAATAGTAGAAAGAAACTTCTGGTGCACACCAGTAGGTGGCACTGTTTTTACTTTTTTCATACTGATTTTTTAGAGTTTTAATGAAATTGAATGTTATAATTTAGGTAAAATGCTTTCTTGTGAATGATGTTAATATGCCGAGTTAATGTGTGTGTGTACTGAGTACAAGAGTATAATTTGCTCACACAGTGCTGTAAGAATAGCTGAGGCAGATGTAGAGAAATACCAGAAGTGTTGTCGTCTGCAGGAGAACATTAAACACGGGAAAGCGGCTCCCTGAGTCGTCTCC
>NW_019427353.1:0-358 GCF_002814215.2 Seriola lalandi dorsalis
ATAAAATGTCAAAAAAACATCATAGTATATTAAGGCATGAAAAGTCATAAAAACATCATAGTATGGTAAGGCATAAAATGTCATCGTATATTAAGGTATAAAAATGCCAAAAAACATCATAGTATATCGAGGCATAAAAATGTCAAAAAACATCATAGTATATTAAGGCATAAAAATGCCAAAAAACATCATAGTATATTAAGGCATGAAAATGCCAAAAAACATCATAGTATATTAAGGCATAAAAAGTCATAAAAACATCATAGTATGGTAAGTTATAAAACGTCATAGTATATTAAGGCATAAAAATGCCAAAAAACATCATAGTATATTAAGGCATGAAAATGCCAAAAAACAT
>NW_019427354.1:0-446 GCF_002814215.2 Seriola lalandi dorsalis
CTAATGCTTTTTCAATATGCACAGAAACACACCTTGATAAAGTATTTTTAAATTAATCTTTAAAACATAACACGAGAACAATATATGCATAAGCTGGACTTCTTAAAGAAAAGAAGTTTGCAAGTTAAAAAATGTACAGGGTCAGAGGTCAAAACCAAAGTGCTGTACGATGAAACGGAAAAGGGTTATAGCTCAGAAGTAAAAAACAAAAACATTTGAACTTATCTGAGATGTTCTGACCTGAATGCAAATCCTCTCTCCTCTTCCCTCCATTCTTCTCGTCAAAGATTGGATAATTGGCATAGAGTCCTGTCTCCATTCTTCCTGCAGTGACAGTGTTGATGGTTAGAGAAGGCACTACTATGTCTTACGAAACTAATTTAGTCACCGACTACTTCTCTGGAGTTCATGCGGGGGTTTCATTTCCTATTTATACTGACCAATTG
>NW_019427355.1:0-488 GCF_002814215.2 Seriola lalandi dorsalis
ACTGACCCTAAAATATTTAGTCAATTTTCATAATGATTACAAATTAAACTGAGAATCAGTTTAATAACCTCAATTTGAAGGGTTTTTAAATCATACATTTTAATAGCAGAGGCCTCTATACAAATTTTATTCAAATCAAAGAATATTAAAACGTTCAGTTCAACTTATTGCCAGAGGTGAGATGTGGTTAATAAATGCGAAGGGTGCTGATTTTGTGTTAGAAGGCTACGAAACAAAATTATAAATTCTTGAGTTGCATATATAGAACATCTTTTTCCTCGTTTTGAACCATTCATGAGAACCATAGTTGGTATTTTTAGGAAACTCTGTGATAAGAAATGACTCTTTGTTTGTGGCTGGCAGTCACACTTATTGATAACATTTTTACCATTGTTGATGAGGAGGATCTCTGTCATGTGATTCCTGCACATTAAAGATCCCAGCTGTGTGATTTTGATACGAGTGTGTACTGCACAGAATGTGCACAC
>NW_019427356.1:0-442 GCF_002814215.2 Seriola lalandi dorsalis
TGCACATGATGTTTGCTTTTAAAGGACACAAAATGTCTCTCCCTTGGAGGTTGACAAGTGTGTTGTCTGAATAAAGCAGAGGTACTACTATAGTTTTACATGAATAAGTGGCTCCTGCGTCAATCATATCTAAAGTAAACACAAGAAACTTGTGCTACAGAAAATGGACCAGACTCAGTGAATAGCTCCCTAAGCTTAACATGTCCTATGATAACTATTAATTTAGCTATACAGACTAATGAGCAGTGAAAACTAACATGTCTTTGGGGTCATCAGGTGGGAAACTCCTTTCACCAGTGTTTCATCTAGTTGGTCCCACGACACCTCCAGGAGGCCAGACAGTGATCACTGGCGTCCCAGAGTCACTCTCCTAATGCCAGCCATCACTGCTCCTCACACCACAACTATTTTCTCCTTTATCTTGCCTATGCTACCACAAACA
>NW_019427357.1:0-350 GCF_002814215.2 Seriola lalandi dorsalis
AACTTACCTGTAAAAAGCGTCAGAGCTCCGACTGAGTGAAACAGCTTCAGTGGCTCAAAGGTCAGAGGTGAAAACAGGTTGATCAATAATGAAGATGATGATGCTGAGCTTCATGTTCCTGCAGCAGGAAGTGAATGAAACACTTCCTCCAGGCTGACCATGACAACCCCTCTGATCATCATCAGGATCAATAATCCAACCAATGACAGTGACCTCTGACCTTCTGCTCCTCAGGACTGCCTCATTACAGGAGTCAGTCACTTGGAGTCACATGTTACTAATAAACTGCAGCTGAGTCCGATTAAACATCTTGATCATAAACTTGATCAATATTCAATTAATAACAGTGT
>NW_019427358.1:0-417 GCF_002814215.2 Seriola lalandi dorsalis
GCAAGCTTGCTGATACAAGTAATAGGCGTTGTTGCGACATCACATGATTAAATCAAGTGCATTTGATCAAACAAAGTGAACGACGTGTACCTGTGTGACCGTGAGTCACAACCGAAACAAAAACTATTTCACACAGAAAAACACAACACAAGTCCAGTCTGCCTGGCAACATTACGCAGAGATATACATAATTTCACTGGCACATATTGTTGACAGAGGAAATGTGTAAAAGTCGACACTTGCCAGCATCGACAAATGTTATCAAAACCCACCTTTGCGAATGACTAATCCAAAAACTGGTAGTTTTGAGGTGAAGGCCCCCGCACCCCTCCTTATGTGTACATGAACGCCAAATAAAAACTAACGTATTTAGAGAAATCAATATTCCCACTGTCACCGTTTGACAAAGGGGGGGGG
>NW_019427359.1:0-1015 GCF_002814215.2 Seriola lalandi dorsalis
AAAAAGTCAAAAAAACATCATAGTATAGCAAGGCATAAAAAGTCAAAAAAACAGCATAGTATAGCAAGGCATAAAAAGTCAAAAAAACATCATAGTATAGTAAGGCATAAAAACGGCATAGTATATTAAGGCATAAAAAGTCAAAAAAACAGCATAGTATAGCAAGGCATAAAAAGTCAAAAAAACATCATAGTATAGCAAGGCATAAAAAGTCAAAAAAACGTCATAGTATAGCAAGGCATAAACAGTTATAAAAACGTCATAGTATAGTAAGGCATAAAAACAGCATAGTATAGCAAGGCATAAAAAGTCATTAAACCGACATAGTATAGTAAGGCATAAAAACGGCATAGTATATTAAGGCAAAAAAAGTAAAAAAAAACATCATAGTATACTAAGGCATAAAAACGTCATAGTATAGTAAGGCATAAAAAGTCAAAAAAACGTCATAGTATAGCAAGGCATAAAAAGTTATAAAACCATCATAGTATAGTAAGGCATAAAAACAGCATAGTATAGCAAGGCATAAAAAGTCATTAAACCGACATAGTATAGTAAGGCATAAAAACGGCATAGTATATTAAGGCATAAAAAGTAAAAAAAACATCATAGTATACTAAGGTATAAAAAGTCAAAAAAACATCATAGTATAGCAAGGCATAAAAAGTCAAAAAAACATCATAGTATAGCAAGGCATAAAAAGTCAAAAAAAACGTCATAGTATAGCAAGGCATAAAAAGTTATAAAAACATCATAGTATAGTAAGGCATAAAAACAGCATAGTATAGCAAGGCATAAAAAGTCAAAAAAACATCATAGTATAGTAAGGCATAAAAACGGCATAGTATATTAAGGCATAAAAAGTCAAAAAAACAGCATAGTATAGCAAGGCATAAAAAGTCAAAAAAACATCATAGTATAGCAAGGCATAAAAAGTCAAAAAAACGTCATAGTATAGCAAGGCATAAAAAGTCATAAAATCGACGTATTATAGTATGGCGTAAAAAGTTATAAA
>NW_019427360.1:0-437 GCF_002814215.2 Seriola lalandi dorsalis
CAGAGTGAGACAGGGTGAGGCAGAGTGAGACAGGGTGAGACAGGGTGAGACAGGGTGAGACAGAGTGAGACAGAGTGAGACAGGGTGAGACAGGGTGAGACAGAGTGAGACAGGGTGAGGCAGAGTGAGACAGGGTGAGACAGGGTGAGACAGGGTGAGACAGTGTGAGCCAGGGTGAGACAGAGTGAGACAGGGTGAGACAGTGTGAGACAGGGTGAGACAGGGTGAGACAGGGACGGTGCCAGACAGACGAGACAAGCTGCCTGACAGAATTAGTTTTATATCTCTTCTTAAAAACCTGCTTTCATCATAGAGCTTTTCTCGATTTGACTTAATTTGACTTAATTTTAAAGACTACTCAAGGCTAATGTGTCTCTCTTTAGCTTTTTATGGGTTTCCCTTTTACTGGTGAAATTGCATTTGATTGTGTTTTTATT
>NW_019427361.1:0-698 GCF_002814215.2 Seriola lalandi dorsalis
TTTTTTTACGTTTTTATGCCTTATTGTAGATTAATGATTTTATTCCTTACTATACTATGATGTTTTTTGGGGATTTTTCACCTTACTATACTATGATGTTTTTTGACGTTTTTAATACCTTATTGTTTATTAATGATTTTATTCCTTATTATACTATAACATTTTTTGACGTTTTTGTCTTACTATACTGTCATTTTTTTTACTTTTTTTGCCTTACTATACTATGATATTTTTTGATGTTATCATGCCTTATTGTATATTAACAATTTTATGCCTTACTATACTATGACTTTTTTTGACTTTTTTTTTGTCTTACTATACTATGACGTTTTTTAGGGTTTTTTCGCCTTACTATACTATGACGTTTTTTGACATTTTCATGCCTTATTGTAAATTAATAGTTTTATGTCTTATTAAACTATGCCATTTTCAGACTTTTTTATGCCTTACTATACTATGACGTTTTTTGACATTTTTTTGCCTTACTTTACTATGATGTTTTTTGGGTTTTTTCGCCTTACTATACTATCACGTTTTTTGATGTTTTTATGCCTTATTTTATATTAATGATTTTATTCCTTACTATACTAAGACATTTTTTGACATTTTCATGCCTTACTATACGATGACGTTTTTTAGGGTTTTTTCGCCTTACTATACTATGACGTTTTTTGACTTTTTTTTGCCTTACTATACTA
>NW_019427362.1:0-396 GCF_002814215.2 Seriola lalandi dorsalis
GTCCTGTCTCCAGCCTTAGTGATGTCCAGAAACACTTTCCAGGTGATATCATGGAACCTGCACTTGAGTGATCCAGATGAAGATGCAGAAAATGACAAGAAAAAGGGCACACCTGAATATGACCCCTTGCACCGACTCAGGCCATTATATGACCATTTACGGAATGCATGTAAGGCATTTTACCATCCCCGTCAAAATGTCTCAATCGATGAACGAATGGTCACTACAAAAGCTAAAACTGGAATGCGTCAGTGCATCAAAAATAAACCCAACAAGTATGGTGAAAGGGAAAGATGGACAATGGAGGATCCAAAACATCCCCATGCCAACCCCAGTGGCAGAATACAATAAGTACATGGGCGGTGTAGATCTATCAGACCAGCTGATCCAGTATTA
>NW_019427363.1:0-913 GCF_002814215.2 Seriola lalandi dorsalis
GATATGGAGATCTTCACATCCATGTGGCTTCTTCGCTGTAACTTGTCCTTCTTCATAGCTCATGAGATCTTTCTTCACCTGTGGGGCTCTAACCATATAAGCAACACAAACAATCATAAATCTAAACAGGAGCTCCAGATGTGTCCTAAATACCTCGGTGTCCTATACATACTGTATATACAGTCAAACAACACTTATATTCTAAAGTCAAAGTTATATGCATTTAAAACAATTAATAACTTTTTTTGCCTTTTATGCCTTACTTTACTATGACATTTTTTTCACTTTTTATGCCTCACTATACTATGACTTTTTTTTGCCTTTTATGCCTTACTTTACTATGACCTTTTTTCACTTTTTATGCCTTACTATACTACGATTTCTTTTTTACTTTTTATGCCTTACTATACTATGACTTTTTTTTTTTTACTTTTTATGCCTTGCTATACTATGACTTTTTTTATTTTTATTTTTATGCCTTACTATACTATGACTTTTTTTTGGACTTTTCATGCCTTACTATACTATGACTTTTTTTTCTGACTTTTTATGCCTTACTATACTATGACTTTTTTTTATTTTTTATGCCTTACTATACTATGACTTTTTTATTTTGACTTTTTATGTCTTACTATACATTGACTTTTTTCACTTTTTTTTTAAACTTTTTATGCCTTACTATACTATGACTTTTTTTTTTTTACTTTTTATGCCTTACTATACTATGACTTTTTTTTGCCTTTTATGCCTTACTTTACTATGACCTTTTTTTCACTTTTTATGCCTCACTATACTATGACTTTTTTTTGCCTTTTATGCCTTACTTTACTATGACCTTTTTTCACTTTTTATGCCTTACTATACTATGATTTCTTTTTTACTTTTTATGCCTTACTATACTATGACTTTTTTT
>NW_019427364.1:0-774 GCF_002814215.2 Seriola lalandi dorsalis
ACATTTTATATCTTTCTATACTATGACGTTTTATGCCATAATATACTATGAGGATATTATGACATTTTATACCTTACCATACTATGACGTTTTTAGACGTATTTATGCCTTTTACAATGACGTTTTTAGACGTATTTATGCCTTATACAATGACGTTTTTATGAAATGTTATATCTTACTATACTATGACATTTTAATGAAATTTTTTATCCCTTACTATACTATGACATTTTTATGACATTTTATGCCTTACTATACTATGACATTTTTATGAAATTTTTTATCCCTTACTATACTATGACGTTTTTATGACATTTTATGCCTTATTATACTATGACATTTTTTCATATATTTATGCCTTACTATACTATGACTTTTTTATAACATTTTATATCTTTCTATACTATGATGTTTTATGCCATAATATACCATGAGGAAATTATGACATTTTATACCTTACCATACTATGACGTTTTTAGACGTATTTATGCCTTATACAATGACGTTTTTATGAAATGTTATATCTTACTATACTATGATGTTTTTATGAAATTTTTTATCCCTTACTATACTATGATGTTTTTATGACATTTTATGCCTTACTATACTATGACATTTTTATGAAATTTTTTATCCCTTACTATACTATGATGTTTTTATGACATTTTATGCCTTATTATACTATGACATTTTTTCACATATTTATGCCTTACTATACTATGACCTTTTTATAACATTTTATATCTTTCTATACTATGACGTTTTATGCCATAA
>NW_019427365.1:0-832 GCF_002814215.2 Seriola lalandi dorsalis
ATACTATGACAATTTAATGCCTTACTATACTATGATGTTTTTTGACGTTTTTATGCCTTACTATACTATGACAATTTAATGCCTTACTATACTATGATGTTTTTTGACGTTTTTATGCCTTACTATACTATGACAATTTAATGCCTTACTATACTATGATGTTTTTTGACGTTTTTATGCCTTACTATACTATGACGTTTTTTGACGTTTTATGCCTTAGTATAATATGATGTTTTCTTATGTTTTTATGCCTTATGACCTTTTTTTACATTTTTATGCCTTACTATACTATGATGTTTTTTTTGTTTTTATGCCTTACTATACTATGAAATTTTTGATGTTTTTATGCCTTATCATACTATGACGTTTTATGCCTTACTATACTATGACAAGTTAATGCCTTACTATACTATGATGTTTTTTGACGTTTTTATGCCTTACTATACTATGACATTTTTTGACGTTTTATGCCTTAGTATAATATGATTTTTTTTTAATGTTTTTATGCCTTACTATACTATGACCTTTTTTGACATTTTTATGCCTTACTATACTATGACATTTTTTGATGTTTTCATGCCTTACTATACTATGACATTTTTTGACGTTTTATGCCTTAGTATAATATGATTTTTTTTTTTATGTTTTTATGCCTTACTATACTATGACCTTTTTTGACATTTTTATGCCTTACTATACTATGAAATTTTTTGATGTTTTCATGCCTTACAATACCATGACGCTTTTTGCCTTACTATGCTATGACGTTTTTTGACGTTTTATGCCTTAGTATAATATGATGTTTTTTTATGTTTTTATGCCTTACTATACT
>NW_019427366.1:0-347 GCF_002814215.2 Seriola lalandi dorsalis
TAAAGTTGTTAAAAAGTCCTGAAATGTCAGTAATTTTTTGTGTATTTAACAACTAGTAGTTTGAAGTAGTTTGAAATATCTACTGTCAGATAAAATATAAAGTCTTATATTCAGTTTTAAAAATCTTAGAAACTTCATAGTTTACTTGTGTGCTGAGAAATTAAAATTCAGCCTGATAATAACATCAATAATAATGATAATATTAAATATTAGTTAAGTAAATTTGTACAATAACTGCAACGAATTGTGGTTGAAGAAGTTCCTTTAAGAAGAGTCAAATAAAACAGGGTTTTAAATCCAGTTTTTATGGTCTTAGAAATGTTTTTGTTGTTGAATTGTTTGTTGAT
>NW_019427367.1:0-424 GCF_002814215.2 Seriola lalandi dorsalis
AACCTTTAACGGGCGGCAGTCAGAGCGGCGGCCATGTTGTTTTCAGGTCGACGTCTCGTGGACACGATGTCTCAGTAACGCCTCAAACATTCAAACACAAGGATGAACTGATTACATTTTGGTGGACAAAGGTCAAAGGTCAAGGTCACGGTGACATCACAATAACTCGAGACACAGAAATCATGATTTCACATAAATGCTTAATATTTGATTGGACTCTGGATAAACGGGGCCGGAACCCGGAACCCGGAACCCGGAGCTGGTCCGAGTGGAGGAAGAGATTCTGCCTCATCGTGTTTTTCTATCGTCATAAAGTGTCACCTTCTGCTTCTGCTGCAGGTTTGAGTTTCTTGTGTGTTGAAACTTCTTCCTATCTGTCCGACACACTCTCACCTGTTATCCCTGTCTGTGTGTGTGTGTGTGT
>NW_019427368.1:0-455 GCF_002814215.2 Seriola lalandi dorsalis
CACACTCGAACATCAGTTCAGGCTAATGTCAACACATCCCTCCTTATACAATACATTGATTCTTCTTTTTTTTCGCTTTTGTTTATCTCCAATAATATTGAAATGATCTACATGTATATATTCGTTTTTTCATCCCTGATATTGTCAGTATATTTCATGGTCTTGATTTTAAGAAGGTTGTTTTACACCAGGTGTCTTTAGTACATGTTTTGAGAAATACAGAAAATATAAATATATATAAATATTTCACATCAGACAAAGGTTTTATTTGCACTATAGGTTTTAACATAACAAAGAACAGCCAGGTTTCTCTGAATATTATATTCTCTAATTTCATTATGAAAGTCAATTTTTTAATTGAGAGAAAAAACAACACATCCAGAGTCACAGTGGATCAGTGGTAATACTAATATGTTATGGGACAGGAACCAGAAACCTTCAATCGAATTAACAGC
>NW_019427369.1:0-2965 GCF_002814215.2 Seriola lalandi dorsalis
AATGATCATTTTGTATAGCACACAATATTACTCTACATGAGCTGATATGATGATGCTACACAAAATAATTAATCAGTGAGGGGGTTACTCTGAACATTACTGCATTACAAATAAAGGAGCAAAGACTGAGAAGGTAAACTGCTATCAAACTTTAGCTTACAGGTATTGAGTTTTTTTATACAATCTCCTTTGCTGTATTAGCCACTACAGCTGCATTACAACACAACAGAAGTCTTAGCTATAGAAAACGATATCATGTGCTGTGTCTGTGCAGAACTGACAGGATTAACCTAATTCACTTACTCATCACAAACACCCTCAGTGGGATCACGTCGAAGCTTCACCACTTTCATCCGAGAAGAACTTGTAGACATCGTCAGTCCAAGGCTGCAGCAGCAGGGAACCATATGCACCATCTTTCTCCGTCAATGTAAACAACCCCAACATGTGCTCTTGTTTACAGGAGGTAAATTAGGCGTTTCACGCGTTTTCATACCTCATAATCACCCAATAACGACAACGAGATTACAATGTCGTTGTCATATGAATAGCTGTATTTACAAATGGGTGGATCAGGAACATCTGATTTCTGACTCATACTGTCGAAATGTGACACTCATGCTGTTTTTCTGCTCATATAGTTCTACTAATTAAATTCACTTTACACTCTACTTTAAGCGGTTTAAACAAAATTTGTTCAATCCCACGGGCGGAATTTCTGACTCTAGAGGGTTAAAATAAATAAATAAAGTGTCTGTCTATCATCTAAAAACACTTCCTCTTTACCAAATCCACAACTGACATGAACAATTAAAATAAATTGTAATACAATCAACAACACAAAGTACAATTAGATCAAACCAGATAAATGCCCACACAAAAAAATTAAATGTATCCTTTAAAGTGTTTCTATTACCGGTCTTTATTCTTCCTTTAAGTTTGTCCTTTTAAGTTCCTTAAGGTTATATATTTATATAGTTTAAGTTCGTTTACACTGAAAGCTCCTTTAAAGTTATTACTTACCCTTTTAAATATATCAGTTTTTATTTTTAGTCTTGGATTTGATTAAGATAGATGTTAGGTTTAAGTGTAAATCTTTCCATGTGATTTGCTCCCTACCACCTCTTGAAACAGCAGACCATCAACACATCAGTCTCAAGGTGAGACAAGGCCCTCTAACAAGCTGCTATGATGATCTGGACAGCACTCATTGTCAACAGAAGGAATCGTCCCTTAAGTCAGTTATTCTATAAATTGAATGTCTCTTTTCAGTTCATACTGGAACAAACAATACATTAGATTAACTATAATAAACACTTATGGACTAACAAATCACTACTATCTTTTTTCCAATTTGCTTATCAATTTCAAATTAATACATGTTGTACATTAACATTTCACAATACATACCTATCAGCTTCAACACAATTAAACTATACATTATATATATACATACTATGGCAGTGGCTATGAATGTGGCTCTTAGCTTAATTTAGATTCTAGGCCTCAATCAAGCCGACAGAAATGGGCGGCTAAACAACTCAATACTATTAACTACAGTATATTGACTTCACACCACACATAATATCCTGACTGGTTTAGCTCTATGACATTCCTGAAAAAAAATAACAAGCAGCTAAACTCTTTTACAACATTTTTTTTTGTTAACCAACTAACTCAGGTAGCTAACTTACCAGAATAATCCACGTTAGCTTGCAGTAACCGCCTGACGTGGTGGATGACCCGCTGATAACCTCTCTGTCACGGCAAATCGGCATAGTAGTTTTCTCCCTCCAGGAATACTGCCAGCTTTTAGTCAGTTCCACTTCAAACTCTTGGATATCTTAAACAAATATTTTTTTTACTTTTCTCCAGACCTAACTGACTGTTTGTTGTACATACGTCTGAGCTACCGGGTCTGCAGTAACCGTACGATTTTTTTCCCCTTCCATTGTGACCTGCCGTTTGAACAGCGCGAGCTCGGTGGTGATGCATTCAAGGGACTTCTGTAAAATGTTTAACTATGATTAGCTTGCAGGCGATGCGTTTAAAGAAGACCACACAATACATAGAGAATAACCTTAGTTATATGTGATGCAGCTATTATTCACATGAACTCTCATAAATGTAATCCTGTCTCATTTGGAAATTTTGGTAGGCTACCTTGGAAGTTTTAGTAGTGGCTTTATTGGTGAGTTCTCAGTACGTCTGATATTCATGAATGCCATTTGACTATTTTCAAACCTTGCAATTTCAGAGCCACATTGAATTTGTTAGTTTTATGCAAGTTTTGTTATAAAAGTGTGAGGAAATTTGCTTTTTGGAAGTAAAGTTGAGCTCATGGATAATTTTATAAATTTATTAATTAAATACAATTTTTTAAAGTCAGTGCTGCTTTGCCTGTATCGCCTTATGTAACATTGGTTTATTTATTCTTGCGTTTTCAACAAATTTACATTTGTATCTTGTTCTTATTTGAGAATTTGGCTTGATTTTTTTTCAGATTCATTGATGTTGATGCTGGCTGTGTTTCATTTTTAGCTCAGTTATTTTTTTACTCATTTTTAGTCAATTCTTTTTTTCACTCTTTTAAGTGTGCAGCTGTTGAAAGGATATGGTCTTCCCCCTCCATCCATGTGGTGGCGGTAGGGTACATAATCAGTGTCTTTTTGGTTTTACTGTGTGAGTGATTTTTGGTTTGTGCACCAGCATGTGTTGGCCCGATGAGGTTTAACTGTACTTTTCTTACTTATCACAAGCTTTTATAATTCTGTACATGTGTCCGGTCTTTGTTGATTTTCATTTGTATGATTTCCTATTGGTTCTAAGAATTTTGTATTAAGATGTGAATGAAATAAATTAACACATCATATGCAGCAACGCACAATTATCTTTATTTGCAACCTTATCTGGTCTGAATGAAGTTTCTGCTCGGTTACACTTGCTTTCTTTGAATTAGAAGTAT
>NW_019427370.1:0-790 GCF_002814215.2 Seriola lalandi dorsalis
TATAGTAAGGCTAAAAAATTTCCCTAAAAAGTCATAGTATAGTAAGGCAAAAAAAATGACACCAAATATCATAGTATAATTAGGCATAAAAAATCATAGTATAGTAAGGCAAAAAAAAATTCACAAAACTTCATAGTCTAATAAGGCAAAAAAAGTCACAGTATAGTAAGGTATAAAAAGTCATAGTATAGTAAGGCATAAAAAGTCATAGTATAGTAAGGCAAAAAAAGTCATAAAAAAAGTCATAGTACAGTAAGGCAAAAAAAGTCACAGTATAGTAAGGCAAAAAAAGTCATTTTATAGTAAGGTATAAAAAGTCATAGTATAGTAAGGCAAAAGAAGTCATAGTATAGTAAGACATGAAAAGTTATAGTAAAGTAAGACATAAAAAGTCATAGTATAATAAGGCATGAAAAGTCATATTATAGTATGGTAAAAAAACGCCAAAAAAGTCATAGTATAGTAAGACATAAAAAGTCATAGTATAGTAAGACATGAAAAGTTATAAAAAAAGTCATAGTACAGTAAGGCAAAAAAAAGTCACAGTATATTAAGGTATAAAAAGTCATAGTATAGTAAGGCAAAAGAAGTCATAGTATAATAAGGCATGAAAAGTCATATTATAGTATGGTAAAAAAACGCCAAAAAAGTCATAGTATAGTAAGACATAAAAAGTCATAGTATAGTAAGACATGAAAAGTTATAGTAAAGTAAGACATAAAAAGTCATAGTATAATAAGGCATGAAAAGTTATATTATAGTAAGGCTAAAAAAATTCCCTAAAAAGTCA
>NW_019427371.1:0-344 GCF_002814215.2 Seriola lalandi dorsalis
GTGTGTGTTTCTATACGACATCTGCTCCCTCTAATTGTCCTTATTTATATTGAATTATATTGTTTGTCCTCCCAATGTAACTTCACCTTATTTATGTCTTGCTTTTGACTTTCATTGCTTTTGATCCATTTGTCAAAGCACTTTGTAAACTCTGTTGGTGCTGTATAAAACAAGTTATTATTATAAAAGTCCATACTCTCAGACAGCCTTTAACACGACAGACACACGGTAAACATTCACTTTGTTTTGTCATTTTGTAAGTGTGAATAGGGTTTAATGGCAGATTTTCTCCTTTTAGATTTGTATCTACAGTTCAGACTGACATCTAAACATACATGTAAAAT
>NW_019427372.1:0-467 GCF_002814215.2 Seriola lalandi dorsalis
GCTGTTTCGGTGAGTGTGTGTCTAGGGATTATACTTTTTTGAATAGTAAAAACTTCAGCTAGCTGGTCAGATGAATGACATTTACCCTGTAGTAAACTCACTAGTCACATGTTTATATTCTGACATTCTAACTGTTAACAGGGTGTTGGCAAGTTACCATATTAAACTGATACATGGTAACGGGGCATTAGCATGTTACCATATTAACATGCTAAATGGTAACAGGACGTTAGCATGTTGCCATATTAACATGCTAAATGGTAACATGACGTTAGCATGTTACCATATTAACATGCTAAATGGTAACAGGACGTTAGCATGTTACCATATTAACATGCTAAATGGTAACAGGGATTTAGCATGTTACCATATTAACATGCTAAATGGTAACACAACGTTAGTACGTTGCCATATTAAGATGCTAAATGGTAACAGGATGTTAGCATGTTACCATATTCAGATGCTAA
>NW_019427373.1:0-2463 GCF_002814215.2 Seriola lalandi dorsalis
CTATGAAGATTTTACGATGTATTATACTATGACGTTTTTATGCCTTATTATAGTATGACGTTTTTATGCCTTATTATAGTATGACGTTTTTATGATGTATTATACTATGATGTTTTAAATGCCTTATTGTAATATGACCTTTTTATGCCATACTATACTATGACGTTTTTATACCTTTACACCTACTATGAAGTTTTTGTGATGTATTATACTATGACGTTTTTATGCCTTATTATAGTATGACGTTTTTATGATGTATTAAACTATGACGTTTTTATACCTTATTGTAGTATGACCTTTTTATGCTATACTATGACATTTTTATACCTCACTATAGTATGATGTTTTTATGTTGTATTATACAAGGACATTTATATGCCTTATTATAGTAAGACGTTTTTATACCTTTATACCTACTATGAAGATTTTACGATGTATTATACCATGACGTTTTTATGCCTTATTATAGTATGACGTTTTTATGATGTATTATACTATGATGTTTTTATGCCTTATTGTAATATGACCTTTTTATGCCATACTATACTATGACGTTTTTATACCTTTATACCTACTATGAAGTTTTTGTGATGTATTATACTATGACATTTTTATGCTTTATTGTAGTATGACGTTTTTATGATGTATTAAACTATGACGTTTTTATACCTCATTGTAGTATGACCTTTTTATGCTATACTATGACATTTTTATACCTCACTATAGTATGATGTTTTTATGATGTATTATACAAGGACATTTATATGCCTTATTATAGTATGATGTCTTTATGACCTTTTAATGCCATACTACACTATGACCTTTTTATGACCTTTAATGCCTTCTATGACACTTTTTATGCCTTACTATACTATGCCGTTTTTCTGTCTTACTATATTGCAACGTTTTGATACTTTTATACCGACTATGAAGTTTTTATGCCTTATTGTAGTATGAGCTTTTTATGATATTTTTGTCTTGTTATACTTTGACATTTTTATGCCTTTATACTTACTATGAAGATTTTGTGATGTTTTATACTATGACGTTTTTATGCTTTATCGTAGTATGACCTTTTTATCTTGTTATACTGTGACATTTTTATGCCATACTATACTGTGACGTTCTTATGACATTTTCATGTCATACTACACTATGACATTTTTCTGACCTTTTTATGCCTTACTACACTATGACATTTTTATGCCTTATTATAGTATGACCTTTTTGTCTTTTTATATTGTGACATTTTTATGCCCTACTATACTATGACATTTTTTTGACGTTTTTATGCCTTACTATACTATGACGTTTTTCTGTCTTATTATAGTATGATGTTTTTATACCTTTATACCTACTATGAAGATTTTATGATGTATTATACTATGACGTTTTTATGCCTTATTGTAGTATGACCTTTTTATGATATTGTTACGCCATATTATACTATGACATTTTCCTGACCTTTTAATGCCTTACTATACTATGACGTTTTTATGCCTTATTATAGTAAGACGTTTTTATACCTTTATACCTACTATGAAGATTTTACGATGTATTATAGTATGACGTTTTTATGCCTTATCATAGTATGACGTTTTTATGATGTATTATACTATGATGTTTTTAATGCCTTATTGTAATATGACCTTTTTATGCCATACTATACTATGACGTTTTTATACCTTTACACCTACTATGAAGTTTTTGTGATGTATTATACTATGACGTTTTTATGCCTTATTGTAGTATGACTTTTTAAGATGTATTAAACTATGACGTTTTTATACCTTATTGTAGTATGACCTTTTTATGCTATACTATGAAATTTTTATACCTCACTATAGTATGATGTTTTTATGTTGTATTATACAAGGACATTTATATGCCTTATTATAGTATGATGTTTTTATGACCTTTTAATGCCATACTACACTATGACCTTTTATGCCTTACTATACTATGACACTTTTTATGCCTTACTATACTATGCCGTTTTTCTGTCTTACTATATTGCAACATTTTGATACTTTTATACAGACTATGAAGTTTTTATGCCTTATTGTAGTATGAGCTTTTTATGACATTATGCCTTACTATACTATGACGTT
Organism: Seriola lalandi dorsalis; assembly: GCF_002814215.2. Taxonomy (NCBI): domain Eukaryota; kingdom Metazoa; phylum Chordata; class Actinopteri; order Carangiformes; family Carangidae; genus Seriola; species Seriola lalandi. The sequence continues at coordinate 2,112 of NW_019427373.1, forward strand.
TTTCTGTCTTACTAAACTGACATTTTTCTGACCTTTTTATGCCTTACTCTATTATGACATTTTTATGATGCATTATACTATGACCTTTTTATGCATTATTATAGTATGACCTTTTTATAACATTTTTGTCTTGTTATACTATGACAGGCACTTTTCATGCCTTACTATACTATGCCGTTTTTCTGTCTTACTATATTGCAACGTTTTGATACTTTTATACCGACTATGAAGTTTTTATGCCTTATTGTAGTATGAGCTTTTTATGATATTTTTGTCTCGTTATACTATGACATTTTTATACCTTTATACTTACTATGAAGATTTTGTGATGTATTATACTATGACGTTTTTA
>NW_019427374.1:0-720 GCF_002814215.2 Seriola lalandi dorsalis
AAATCCTGCAAGGTTTGGATGGTGGGTCCAGGTGGGCGGGGCTTGGTGACTGCTTTGTTGTGACATCACAAAGTTCCAGAAGTCCTGACGGCTGGTTTTAAGGCTCAGTTTCTGAATACAGGCTGTGTGCATTTCTCTGTGGACTGAGGCTTTGATACTTTCACAGTATTAATATAGAAGCTAGAGCTGATCTATAATCTATAATCACACTACACATGGACACAGACCTTTACACTGGAGGAAGCTTTGAGAAATGGACTCAAAGCCTCTCAGTGTTTTATAGGACAGCTGTTTACGGTCGTCTGTGACTGTTCTCTTTGTGAACTGAATCATTCAGATGTCACTTGATTTCTTCGAAGGTCGTTTTCAGTTCCTCTAACAGCCGTGAAGCAGCGTCACGCTGGATCTGTGTCACTGTCATAACGTCGCAGCTGTTGCTCAATCGTACGAGTCAGATGATGAGCTCTGTGACCTCGTTATCTCATTCTCTCATCTGAGAGTTCCTCGTTTAATTCAAAACTCTTTGTATTTTAATTAGACAGAGTTGTTGTAGCTGCGGCTTGTTTTTATATTCTTCAGTGTCGGGGATGAATCTGAAACCTGTGTCCAGTGTTACTGATGATAAGGCACGTTTGGTTTTATGGTTCTAATATTTGTCTGATTCATACGGTTGTAAACTCCACGTCCATCTGGCTGTTGTCTCTTAGTCTCAGAGTCTAA
>NW_019427375.1:0-342 GCF_002814215.2 Seriola lalandi dorsalis
TAAAATAATCCAGCCTGTCCACGTCCAGCATAAAGCTCCTGAGTGGAGATAATGAGTGTAGATTAACACTTGGACGTGGGCAGGAGGACAGAGACCAGGAGGCCTACAGGTCTGAAGCGGTGTGACTTTGACACGCAGACACAAGAGCGCTGACAGAGAGAAATGAAGATCTACCTCCAGTTTAAAAAAAAAAAAAAGGTACAAATCTAAAGCCACTCGCTCCTTTTCAAACCAAGCAGAGGTGCGCATGTCTCGGCAACTATAGCATTCAACAACCTGGAGGTTCCCCAAACTCAGCAACGTCCTCTCCTCACCGTCAGCCTGATGATTACAGGATGGAGA
>NW_019427376.1:0-430 GCF_002814215.2 Seriola lalandi dorsalis
CTGGGAGTCATCCCTTGGGTTTTGACGCCATTTAAAGCTCAACCCAGTGATTTTTACATTAAAGGCTCTTAACAGTAGATGTTGGGTGTTTTGGCTTTACATACTGAGAAGATTGGCTTAAGCAACCTCGGTTCCCTTGATGTCAAATTTTGGTCACTTTCTGTTGTGCTAGATGGACAAATTATGGGTGCTAGGTTTCAGTTAAACCTCATCCTCACAGCAATTATAGCAAGTCCATACACTCTTATTTGCTTGAGTAGGCCCCAGTCATACACTTGCAAAGCCTGCCTGTTTGTTCTGCTGCAGAAACTGTCAAATGTGTTGGTCAAATTCATAGGCCCCAGGTAGCGGGTAAATTGACTATGGTCATTTTCCCTCAATTGTAGCTATTCATCATGATGTAAAGTGAAGTACAGCACCAAAAAAAGCA
>NW_019427377.1:0-341 GCF_002814215.2 Seriola lalandi dorsalis
AATTCAATGGACACACACACTATATAACCAACAAATTCAGTAGTACAAATATGAATATAGTGTAAAATACATACCAATATAGGCAGTGGTATATTCATTATTCAGAATCAGCAGTATGAACATGTTTACACTGTGGGTCTGATTTAATCACAGTGGTATAGACATGTCTTACTTTTCAAAGTGAATGACAGCATGTTACTCACCTAGACCCTCCTCACTGTCTGGACTCTCTGCTGATGGTGAGACAGGTGGAGGCGGTATTGCATCCGTACTGGCTCAGGTCCTGATAAAGACAGAGGGATGCTGAAATCTCCTGATAAAAATGTAAAGACCTAGTGCAC
>NW_019427378.1:0-1076 GCF_002814215.2 Seriola lalandi dorsalis
TATCCTAAGTGCTCCCCCTGCTGGGCCCCCAGCTACCATTACTTCTTCTCATCCAAATCCACTGACTGGATCTAGCTGCCTCATCTGACATGTCCTTTACTATTTTCCTCACACTCTGTCCACTTCCTCCTAACTCCCTCACCAAAGAGACAACAGACCTTGCTACAAATCCTCTACATCCTACTTCCACTGGACAGATCCTAACTTTCCATCCTCACTGCTCTGCTTCTGCCCCTAACTCAACATACCTAAGCTTTTTCCTTTCATATGCTTCTACAACTGAAGCCTCCCTCGGAACAGTCAGCTCTATGAAAACTACTCTCATTCTACTCCTAGACCACAAGACTATGTCAGGCCTTAGCTTTGTACTGGCTATTTCCTGGGGAACAACAAGCTTTCCTCCTAAATCTACCTGCATTTCCCAATCACAAGCATCCTCTAAGCTGCCTTGCCTCCTTGCTGTCTTACCAACTTTCTCTCCCTCTTGAACAAACTTGATTGCAACTCTCTATTTTAGACCCTCCTAAATTTGCCTGCCTCCATAAATCTTCAATTCCTGCAGCTAAGCTTTTTAAAACCTGGTTATGTCGCCACGTATACCGGCCTTGCGACAGACTAACCTTACAGCCTGACAAAAGGTGCTTTACAGTTGCAGTACCTGAACACAATGAACATAGCGGGTCTCCATTTACCCAGAGTTTTAGGTTCTGGGGAGTTGGCAATACATCATATGTTGCCCCTATCAAAAATCTAATACTACTTTCCTCCATACTCCACAGCTCTTTCCAGCTAAGCTTTTTCTTGTCTACACCTTCCCAATTCACCCACTGTCCCTACTTAGCCTGGGCCACTGCCTTAGCACCCCTTAATATTTCCTCCTGTCTACAAACCTGCTCCACAACTAGCTTTCTCTTCTCTTTGGGACCTGCTCTACTCCACACCGGTTTGCCTGGGCCAAGCCCCAAGCCTCCCCGGCCTATTTGGACATTACCCACAATCTCTGTCCATTTTCTCCCCTTGATTGGGTTTGGAACCACCTTACTAACTACTGCATCTTTACTCCCAGATAACAGGAG
>NW_019427379.1:0-520 GCF_002814215.2 Seriola lalandi dorsalis
TCCTGTAACAATATTCTGTCTCAAACTTCTCAAACTTACTATAGATCTTGCACAGAGATGATAAATTAGTGTAATTTGCTCATTTACTTGCTACCGCTGCCTCTTAACAGTTAATGTGTTAGTTTAATAGTTTCCACACACATTGGTGCATGTGTAAAATGCTGCAATATAAGTCAAGTTATTTAATTGTAAGCATCAAATCACGCTTTTGTGTCACCAAAGGCCAAATGGCCCTGCCCCTAAAATGGTGAAATTCCTAGCCTGCTCAGGGTTGAATAAAAGGTACTGCCAACTTCTTATTTTAGATTTTTATCTGCAACAAATATTGAGTTGAACATTAAAAATGCAGTTGACGGTAAAGAACATTTCTCCTTGTAGCAAAAGTGCAAATACAAAATTATTTATTATCAAGTATGTATCAGGTATCTATCAAGGAACTAAAAGAGATTTTTTTTGTATTAATACTTTATTGTTCACCTCCCCACTTGTGAAGTGCCCATCTAAAGTCCCATTTAAAGTG
>NW_019427380.1:0-604 GCF_002814215.2 Seriola lalandi dorsalis
TTGAAAACAAAAGAATATGAATATGAACTGACATGCACATTACAAATTATTACATTTAGATATTTGTCAGATGTTTTTATCCAAAGCGACTTACAAGTGAGGGACGTCACTAAAGCCTCAGTGCAGTAGGAAACCTTGGCGTAAGTACTGAGGACTACATCTATTTAATAAGTGCAAGGACATCAAGTAAAGTGCAGTGAAAGTGCAAAGTGAGAGCTAGTTAGGAATGTTAGAGCTGTTAGGAGAGGAGCTGCTCTCTGAAGAGATGAGTCTTCAAGAGACTGTTGATGATGCAGAGGGTCGCTCCTCCTCTGACAGTGTTTGGTAACTTCCACCATCAGGGAACCTCAGACCAGAACAGTCTGGACTGAGACCGTCTGGTGTGCAGGGATGGTGATGACGGACGACGTTCCCTGGAGGAACGCAGTGGTTGAGGAGGAGCATAAAGCTGATTGAGTTCAAGTAGATGGAGCAGAGTCAGAAGTCTCTCTGAAGGCAGCATTAGAGACGTGAATCTGATTCAGGCGGCCGTGGGCAGCCAGTGGAGGTCGATGAGCAGAGGAGTGACTCGTTACTTTTCGGGCTGATCGAAGACCAGACGGGC
>NW_019427381.1:0-339 GCF_002814215.2 Seriola lalandi dorsalis
GGATTCAGTCAGCTCCTACATTGTCCCGAGTCTCTGCGCTGTGACTTTGAGTGTAGCTCATTAACACTTAAACCCTCTGCTTTCCATCAGCAAGTCCTTCTCTATTGGAAGTTCATTTATAGCCATAACTTTACACCACACAACACACCTGTGTGGAACAACAGGTACATATTGCTTAGTAGAAAATCTGTGTATATAGAGGATTGGAGATGAAAGGGAGTCTGGGCTGTCGCAGACTTTCTGGATGATACTGGAAATGTCTTACAGCATGAGCATTTTTGTAAAAAATACCAACTTCGATGTAATGTTAAGCATTATAATAGAGTGATAAAAGCCATA
>NW_019427382.1:0-339 GCF_002814215.2 Seriola lalandi dorsalis
GCACATCATTAGTGGCGGCTGACATGATAGGCAGCTCGCCTCTGTACCTCCTTTGTGAACATTTGTGTGTAATCTGTGATTTGGTTTGAGATGCTGGTAGTGATTGTTGGGGACTGGGCTGGGTTTAAAATTCTGATTGTGCATCACACCCTTAGAAAAAGACTGTTGGACACATTAGGAACAGGGGTGCTGCTTCTTGTGTTTTTGGGTTGGTTAGAATCACATAGTTAGGCTCTTTGTTGGCTCCTGTTCCCCTACTTCAGTTATCCTCTTGCCTTGTTTGTATTTTTGTTTACTTATTTACCCTCCTGGTTAAGAAATAAATGAAATCAGTAAATT
>NW_019427383.1:0-339 GCF_002814215.2 Seriola lalandi dorsalis
CTGCATCATTGGACCTAAGAAAAAGATAACAAGTTAGAATCAGTTAACAGAAATCACAAAAATAATGGAATCAGTCTCTTCTGATTATGTTTTTATGACAAAGTAAGGTAAGTCAATTACTTCAAATTTGAGTGTGACAATATAAAAAAAACATGTTTGACCAGGACAATACAACAGTTGCACTATAAGATGTAACAGTCAGAACTGTAAATAAAACAATAAACATTCAATAATAAGTATGTTTTTTTTTGTGGTTGTTGTTGAACAAATAATTTAGATTCAAGGCAAGTAAGAGGGCATCCTGTAAAACTTGTGTGTAAGCTTTGTGTATGTGTAAGC
>NW_019427384.1:0-721 GCF_002814215.2 Seriola lalandi dorsalis
AAACAATGTGACATCCCTTCTATTTGTAATATACCAGTAAAAGACACTGTCACTTATTTAGGAATCAACATCTCTAAAGATAGAGAATCCAGATGCAATTTGAATTTTGACTTGATTATTGACAAAACCCAGAAGAAATTGAACCAATGGCTACAGAGAGATTTGTCATTGAAAGGTAGAATTTTACTAACCAAAGCTGAAGGAATATCCCGTCTTACATATTCTGCTTTGTCTCTTGATGTTAACAAAAGGGTCTCAAAAGATATTGACAAGATGTTCTTTAATTTTATATGGAGAAACAAAACCCACTATACTAAAAAATCAGTAATCATGAACTCATATGATAAGGGTGGCCTTTTATACTTTAAATAATACTTTCAAAATAAATTGGTTAAAACAATTCATTAAAAACCCTTTTTCAATATGGAACTTCATACCAAATTTTATTTTTTCTAAATTAGGAGGCTTAAATTTCTTTTTGCTATGTAATTATGATGTTGAAAAAAATCCCCTCAAAATTATCTTACTTTCATAAACAGATGCTTCTTTCCTGGTCTTTGATTTACAAACATAACTTTTCCCCACACAGATATTACATATGGAACAATAAACACATCGTATACAGAAAAAAATCTTTATTTTACCCCTTTTGGTTTTCTCACGACATACTGTTAGTTCGTCAGTTGTTTAATCAAGATGGATCACTAATGTCATATGAAGA
>NW_019427385.1:0-338 GCF_002814215.2 Seriola lalandi dorsalis
CAAAAAAAAAAAAAAAAGGGTACCGCCTAGTTTTTTTGGCACGTGGCATCGACTTGGTACGAAAAGTATCGGTACTGGTGACAACACTAACCTTGACATTAAAAAATAAGCACAATCTGAGATAATGTGAAATCCAAAGGACCTAAGTATGTTTCTCTGTATTTAATTTTTGTTAATAATAATAATAATAATAATAATAACTTTAGATTTTATAGCGCCTTTCAAGGTACCCAAGGCTGCTTTACAGGAAAGAAACACAAAATTAAAAAAAATTAAAAACAAATAAATTAAAAACATTTTGATGTTGTAGGAATCCTGCAAGCTCTTTTATCTATCGA
>NW_019427386.1:0-494 GCF_002814215.2 Seriola lalandi dorsalis
TCCTAGCAGTTCTGAGTGAATCTTTCTGTATTTTAAAGACAATTAACAAACATTGTCCCACTTCATGATTTAACTTGTCCACAAAACTTTGACTTTAATTTCTGATTTCATTTAGATTTGTTGTATCAATCTTTACATTGTTGATGTTGCTCTAAAGGATGCTGCCATTTGTTTCTAGCAGTCTCTTTGGTGGCTTTTTTAAAATTATTATTAATTGATTACAGATGACTGATATCTGACCGATATCTGCTACTTTTACAGAAAATGGCCAGAGGAGAGAGATGTGGAGCTGCATGATGCCCAGGACATCATAATGAGGCTCCTCAGGAAGAAAGCATGAAGCGTCTGGGCACAAGTAAGTGGCAGGTTTACAAATAATGGACAAATGTTGGATGTAAAAACAGATAGTGCAGCAGTGGCGTAGAGCTGTTTTATAAACACACAGCAACTGCTCTCCCAACTGCTCAGCATTCTCAATTTTTATGATAACATTA
>NW_019427387.1:0-1434 GCF_002814215.2 Seriola lalandi dorsalis
TTGATAACTGCAATATGCTCCTGTTAGCATTGTTAGCACAGCTGGGCATCTTGCTTGAAGGTGAACCAATGGGCGATTACTTTGCTGGCCATTCAGGTAGTTAGCAACCTAAGCTAACAAGCCAGGTATGATGAGCATAGACCTGCTGATCAGTGCTAACATGTATGCAAAATAATACTAAAATTTAATTCACCTCAAAATACAGGAGCACAGACTTCCTCCCGTTCTGTTAGTCAATTCCCTGCACAGCAAGACATTATCTGTCCAACATTTGCATGAAAAATCCTCCAGAAGGGTCAAATAACAAAAATGCAGCCGGGAGGTGACGTTTATTGACTCGAATCAGCTGAGGTGATGCCCAGCAGACTCTGGTTTAAGACTGGTCATCCTCTCCTCCACCTTTTCCCCACAACTGCTTGCACACACATGTAATGATTTTGTCATAACCCGCCAAGTTACTTAAGTTCATGGTTCTTTATTGTTTCCCTGTGTTTCCTGTTTTATTTTGGTAACCATTGTCTTGTCTCGTTTCGGATCCCATGTCCTGTCAAGTTTCCTTCCTGTGTGATTACCTGCCCCGCCCTAATGTGTTTCACCTGTGTCTAATTGTCTCCCCTGCCTTAGCGTATTTAAGTCCTTGTCTTCCCCTCATGTGTTGCCAGATCGTCTTTTACCCCCGTGTGAGCGGTCCAGCATTTTCTCGGGAAGTCCCTCGTGTTTGTGTGATTTTACATGTTTTTGACCAGTGAGTTTTGCCTGACGATTTTGATACTTTTGCCATATTGACTGATCACCTGTGTACCAATTTTTGGACTGATTAAAACTTTGAACCCGACCCTCGTCTGAGTCTGTTTTGTGGGTCCACATCCAGTGTGTGCTTGACAGATTTATAAACTCTTATAACCTGTTGCATGATGGAAGCACAGCCATTACCATTGACAATTACACATTATTGCCAATTACACACTCACAAATGAGTAAACACCTCTGGGGTCACCTAACTCGACTTGTGGATGGTGTGACTCCTCCCAGTAATTGTCTAACAAGCAGCAGATTGACAGGGGTCAGAGTCAGGCTGTAACCTCTAGCCTTCATTAACTTTAAAGAAAATAAGTCACAATGTGAAGACAAAACTTTTCTTTGGAGACTTTACATAGCAACTAGAAGAGCAAACCAGCAGAGGTGATAAGTGCTCTGGCCTAGATTGTACGAGTCCTCTTTGTGCCTTCCAGCACAGTATCAGCAGTACGGTTACTTATGCATGCAGCCTGATCAGGGCTGCACAGCAAAAGCCATCTTCTAATGAAGACATCAAATACTCTTACAGTAATTTAGAGAATTTTTTTCTAAACTTAGTTCTTTGAAATATTATGTAGTAAATGATGCACAATGTAATGGCTACAGAATAATAAACCATCTGCGTTTAGATTGATT
>NW_019427388.1:0-402 GCF_002814215.2 Seriola lalandi dorsalis
TAGTATGGCATAAAAAGTAATAGTCTGATAAGGCATAAAAAAGTCATAGTATAGTAAGGCATAAAAACGTCATTGAATAGTATGGCATAAAAACGTCATAGTTTAATAAGGTATAAAAAAGTCATAGTATAGTAAGGCATAAAAACGTCATAGTCTAATTAGGCATAAAAATGTCATAGAATAGTAAAGCATAAAGAAAGTCATAGTCTAATAAGGCATAAAAACGTCATAGAATAGTATGGCATAAAAAGTAATAGTCTGACAAGGCATAAAAACGTCATAGAATAGTATGGCATAAAAACATCATAGTTTAATAAGGTATAAAAAATGTCATAGTATAGTAAGGCATAAAAACGTCATAGAATAGTAAGGTATAAAAACGTCATAGTCTAATAAGGCATA
>NW_019427389.1:0-429 GCF_002814215.2 Seriola lalandi dorsalis
CAATCCTCCCTCTGTGATGTAGAGCAGGAACTCTGGTCTGGATCTCTGGTATTGTCGGTACCACTGGATATTGTAGATAGCACCCTCATATTTACAGGTCAGGCTGATGGTTCTTCTCTCTTCAATAACTTCTTCAGGACTTTCTGGCTTTATGCTGTTCATGGAGCCCATGGCTGCAAAATGAGTGTTATTCATATGAGTTAGTCTGCAAGAGATTCTGACATCAAGAGACTCAATGAAGTTCTTGGCTTTTTAATTTATGTGTGATCATTTTGAAATGCATTAAACACAAAAAGCTCTATTTATATAATGGAAATCTTTAACTTCAAAAAAATAAATAAAGTTATTAACAAATATCTTATTGATACAGCAGGTTAACTGAGACACTGATTTGTTGTCAAACTCACCTATGAAGTGAGAGAAAAACCA
>NW_019427390.1:0-477 GCF_002814215.2 Seriola lalandi dorsalis
ATTGGATCACCTGTTGGGAGACAGAAGGATTTTCATCAGTTAGTTTTTGTTTCTGTTTTTCTAATATTTTTCTCATGTAATCTGCTAGATTAGCTTCCTCATCTGTTTCCCATTGATTTTTAAATTGGGGTATTTTATAGGGTCTTCCAAACAAAGTTTCATATGGAGTTAACCCTGTGGTGGACGTAATGTTTATATATAGTTTAACTAAGTCTAAGCACTGTGTCCATGGCCTTCCTGTTTCTTCAATGCACTTTCTGAGCCTATTTTTAATAGTTCCACTAACCCTGCACTCTGTGGATGATAAGCACAGTGATGTTTTAAGTTGATATGGAACATTGTTCCAACCCTTTTGACGACCTGGTTGACAAAATGAGTTCCATTATCACTATATATTTTTTCAGGGATCCCATACCTTGGTATGATATCTTTGCATAGCGCTTTAGCCACTGTTAGTGCATCAGGGTGTTTTGTGGG
>NW_019427391.1:0-787 GCF_002814215.2 Seriola lalandi dorsalis
ATTATTACACGTCACATTTACTCTGTAGGTAGTAGTTTAGTTAATAAACCTCTTTATTTACACCCAGTTGTTGTCCTGTTGTGCTCTTTTGACATAGAGACTGGAGATCCATTGAATTGAGAAGTCATGGCTTCTGATATGATATTGCTAACATTAATCAATGAAGTAATCCATTGTTGTCCTCCGAGAGGACTGGTGCCCAATTTAAATGAGAAATCTCTGAATTATGGCGTTAACGCTACAAAAAGTATTTTAAGGAATAAAATTCACAGTACAGTAAGACAAAAAAAGTCATAGTATAGTAAGGCATAAAAAGTAATGAAAAAGTTATTGTACAATAAGGCATGAAAGGTATTTAAAAAGTCGTAGTATATTAAAGCATAAAATGTCATAAAAAAGTCAGCATTCTATTAATAAAGAGTCAAAGGGCATAAAAAGGCATTTCTATGCCATTTTATGCCTTAGTATACTATTACTTAAGTTGACTTACTATGCTGGGACTTTTTTTTGACTCTTTATGCCTTACTATGACTCTTAAATATCTTCCATACCTTATTGTCATGCTAGACTTTCCAGCGTTTATCTCCGGACTGACTTCCTGTTTTCGACTCTGCTCAGCCCTGACCATCCTGCCTCGTCTCTGCCCCAGTAAACACCTGAGCCTTCTGTCCCCGACCACGAGTTCTGCCAGTGCGTTTCCTGTTCCCCGTCTGCCCATCCCTGTGGCTGTTTGGCATTCTCCAGCTCCCTCGATGACATCTCCAGCCTGCTCCCGAACGCTCGTCAC
>NW_019427392.1:0-760 GCF_002814215.2 Seriola lalandi dorsalis
ATGAATACAGTTGTTGTCTGATGACAAATGTCTTTTATATGAAATATTCACTTTAACAACAACAAACAACTTGAGGAAAAATATAGAAATTGTGTCAAATATTACATTTAATATTTATACAAATTTAATGATCTTAAATAATTAAAAGCGTAGGTTGAATATATCTCATATATTCCTCATAAATATACCTATATGTATACTGTAAATATTTATTTCACTAAAACATGTATTTAGTTTAATGTAGTATTTACCTAAAATTGTCCGAGGTAAATATTTTATTCATAAGATTATAATCAATATATAATATATTTATCTAATAAATAATATAATTTAGTACCAATAAATAAAATGTTCCTATATGTATACACAAATAAGTAATACCTAAACCTCCGTAGGTATAAGAAAATAAAATACATGCACACTTCTTTTATTATTATTATTGTCAGAATACATCATGTTAAATGTTTTTAGTTTTTTTATGTTAGCAATTAAATTCAGTAAAATGAATTATATCATGAAATATTGGGTTAATACTGAATTTCTTATAACTGTCATATTGTAAATAATGGTAATAATGTCTTTTTGATAAAAAATAACCTAAAAATATTGTAAATACATTAATATAATATCATGAAGACACATATATTCTGAGCTGATGATTTATAAAAGTGAAATATGAATATAAAGAATTGAAATAGTGTTTCCATCTTTGACTTTGTTGAACTTGATCTTTCTCTGATGATATACATCATATATAAGC
>NW_019427392.1:2067-2384 GCF_002814215.2 Seriola lalandi dorsalis
ACAAATTTAAGCCAAATGTATCTTTATATTCACAGGTTAGATACAGTCTGTCTACTAATAATAAATACATATATCATATATCACACACATATATTTGGAGTAACTGAGTTTAAATTCTGTCCTTTTGTGTTGTTTTAATGCTCTACATCCACATTTAATTGTGACTTGTATATTAATAGAAAATGAAGCGTAGTCATTAGTTGTCTGGTAAATATTCAACTGATTATTGTTGTTTTCTGTTCTCATGTTTCTTTTTAATACTTTCTGCAGAGTGTGGCTGGTTTGTCAAATTCATTCATTGTAACATTCTCAATAAA
>NW_019427393.1:0-334 GCF_002814215.2 Seriola lalandi dorsalis
ACCTAAATCAGTTTATCCTTGAGTCACAGTGGACATTTTAATGCTAAATGTAACGGCTTCCTTGAAGAATTCTTGATATATCGCGTTCATAAGACCAAAACTGTGTTTTGTTAGGTCCCTGTGACCTTGACCACCAAAGTCTAATCAGTTTGTCCCAGACTCCAAGTGAACATTGGTGCCAAATATTTTTATACTTATCGGCCTAATCTTACACCGGCTCACCGGTGGAAAAACTCCAGGTACTCCCGATTGTCAGTCCACCTGTCATGGTTTGCTATGGCAGACACTTTTTGTTAGTTTTGTTTTGGACTTTTGCACTTCCTGTTTTATTTTG
>NW_019427394.1:0-333 GCF_002814215.2 Seriola lalandi dorsalis
CTAAAGCCGCTACTAGAGTTGCAAAGCGTGAGGGAGCACTGGTCCTGAAAGGCTTTCCCCATTATGCATTCCCATTTTTATTTTTTTACTTAACAAAGAATTGCAGGACTCTCCAAGATAATGTAATTATCATTTTGGTTTATGTTAATTAACTTTGATGAACTTAGTTTTAATTATTTCAACTTATGTTGCCTCCCTAATTTTGGCAGATGGCTCTAAATGCTTTAACACCCATGAGCCTCGGGGCACCGTTGCAGTGAAGAGGAGGCCGGTCAGAGGCGCCAGTCAGAACAGTGCAGAACAGGGAATTCGACACGCTTTGTTGTTGCAGTT
>NW_019427395.1:0-448 GCF_002814215.2 Seriola lalandi dorsalis
ATCATGTTTCATTTTGTGATGTCACTGATGACATCAGTTTATAGACATCATCATGTTTCATTTTGCGATGTCACTGATGACATTACAGTTTGTATAACATCATTATTTGTGATTGTGATGTCCTTGGTGACATCACAAAATGAACAGATGAAAGTCATAAATCATGATGTCATTAACTTTGATGTCTTTGGTGACATTACAAAATGAAAGATAAGACATAAATCATGATGTCATACAAACTGTGATGTTATTGGTGACTCAGAATGTTGCTTTGTGAGTTTGTCAATGGGGTTCACTGCTCCCATCATCAGGAATGAGCACTGCACTACTGTGAGACTAGTTTCTATTATTTATTTATTTATTATATGCTGTGGCATGTTCATCGAGTTTATTGACCTTTTTGAGCGTCTGCGTTGGGCCACCCTCCTGCATTTGTGAGCTGCAGACC
>NW_019427396.1:0-3411 GCF_002814215.2 Seriola lalandi dorsalis
ATTATGCCTTACTATACTATGACCTTTTTATGACGTAATTATGCCTTACTATACTATGTCGTTTTTTTATGACATTTTATGACTTACTATACTATGACGTTTTTATAACATTTTTATGCCTTACTATACTATGCTCTTTTTTGACATTTTTATACCATACTATACTATGACGTTTTTATGACATGTAATGCTTTACTATACTATGACGTTTTTATGTCTTACTATACTATGTCGTTTTTTTTTACATTTTATGCCATACTATACTATGACGTTATTATGCCTTACTATACTATGACCTTTTTATGATATTTTTATGCCTTGCTTTACTATGACGTTTTTGTGACATTTTATGCCTTACTATAGGATGACGTTTTTATGCCTTAATACACTATGACATTTTTTTGACATTTTATGCCTTACTATACTATGACATTTTTTTGACAATTCATGCCCTATTATAATATGATGTTTTCATGACATTTTTATACCTTACTATACTATGACGTTTTTATGACATTTTATGCCTTACTATAGGATGACATTTTTATGCCTTAATACACTGACTTTTTTTTTGACATTTTATGCCTAACTATACTATGACGTTTTTAAGATTTTATGCTTTACTATACTATGACGTTTTTTTTTTACATTTTATGCCTTACTATATGATGACGTTTTTATGCCTTACTATACTATGACGTTTTTATGACGTTTTTATGCCTTACTATACTATGATGTTTTTATGCCATACTATACTATGACGTTTTTAACATTTTATGCTTTACTATACTATGACGTTTTTTTGACATTTTATGACTTACTATACGATGACATTTTTATGACATTTTTATGCCATACTATACTATGACGTTTTTATGACATCTAATGCTTTACTATACTATGACGTTTTTATGTCTTACTATACTATGTCGTTTTTTTTTTACATTTTATGCCTTACTATACTATGACGTTTTCTGACGTTTTCATGCCTTACTATACTATGACGTTTTTATGACATTTTATGACTTACTATACTATGCTCTCTTTTGACATTTTTATGACTTACTATACTACGACGTTTTTATGATGATTCGTACCTTATTATAAAATGGCATTTTTATGACATTTTTATTCCTCATTATACAATGTTCTTTTTTGACATTTTTATGACTTACTATACTATGACGTTTTTATGACATTTTTATGCCTTACTATTCTATGACGTTTTTATGACATTTTCTGACTTACTATACAATGACGTTTTTATGCCATACTATACTATGACATTTTTTTGAAGATTCATGCCTTATTATAAGATGGCATTTTTATGACACTTTTTTATGCCTTACTATACTATGCTCTTTTTTGACATTTTTATGCCATACTATACTATGACGTTATTATGCCTTACTATACTATGACGTTTTTATGACATTTTATGACTTACTATACTATGACCTTTTTATGATATCTAATGCCTTACTATACTATGCTCTTTTTTGACATTTTTATGACTTACTATACTATGACATTTTTAGGAAATTTTTATACCTTACTATACTATGATGTTTTTTGATATTTTTATGCCTTGCTATACTATGACGTTTTTGTGACATTTTATGCCTTACTATAGGATGACGTTTTTATGCCTTAATACACTATGACATTTTTTTGACATTTTATGCCTTACTATACTATGACATTTTTTTGACAATTCATGCCCTATTATAATATGACGTTTTCATGACATTTTTATGCCTTGCTATACTATGACGTTTTTGTGACATTTTATGCCTTACTATACCATGACGTTTTTAACATTTTATGCTTTACTATACTATGGCGTTTTTATTACATTTCATGCCATACTATACCATGACGTTTTCATTACATTTCATGCCTTAATATACTATGACGTTTTTTACATTTTTATGCTTCATTATTCTATGACGTTTTTTGACAATTCATACCTTATTATAAAATGACATTTTTATGACATTTTTTGCCTTACTATACTATGACGTTATAATTCCTTACTATACTATGACCTTTTTATGATATTTTATGCCTTACAATACTATGATGTTTTTATGCCATACTATACTATGTCGTTTTTTTTTTACATTTTATGCCTTACTATACTATGACGTTTTCTGACGTTTTAATGCCTTACTATACTATGATGTTCTTATGCCATAATATACTATGACATTTTTTTGACGATTCATGCCTTATTATAAAATGGCATTTTTATGACATTTTTATGCCTTAGTTTTTATGACGTTTTTATGCCTTACTATACTATGATGTTTTTATGCCATACTATACTATGACGTAATTATGCCTTACTATACTATGTCGATTTTTTTTGACATTTTATGCCTTACTATACTATGACGTTTTCTGACATTTTCATGCCTTACTATACTATGACGTTATTATGCCTTACTATACTATGACCTTTTTATGATATATTATGCCTTACTATACTATGCTCTTTTTTGACATTTTTATGCCTTACTATACTATAACGTTTTTATGACATCTAATGCTTTACTATACTATGACGTTTTTATGTCTTACTATACTATGTCGTTTTTTTTTTACATTTTATGCCTTACTATACTATGACTTTTTTATGATATTTTTATGCCTTGCTATACTATGACATTTTTGTGACATTTTATGCCTTACTATAGGATGACGTTTTTATGCCTTAATACACTAACGTTTTTTTGACATTTTATGCCTTACTATACTATGACATTTTTTTGACAATTCATGCCCTATTATAATATGACGTTTTCATGACATTTTTATACCTTACTATACTATGACGTTTTGTGACATTTTATGCCTTACTATAGGATGACATTTTTATGCCTTAATACACTGACTTTTTTTTTGACATTTTATGCCTAACTATACTATGACGTTTTTAACATTTTATGCTTTACTATACTATGACGTTTTTATTGACATTTTATCCCTTACTATAGGATGATGTTTTTATGCCTTACTATACCATGACATTTTTATGACGTTTTTATGCCTTACTATACTATGATGTTTTTATGCCATACTATACTATGACGTTTTTAACATTTTATGCTTTACTATACTATGACGTTTTTTTGACATTTTATGCCTTACTATAGGATGACGTTTTTATGCCTTACTATACTATGACGTTTTTATGACGTTTTTATGCCTTACTATGCTATGATGTTTTTATGCCATACTATACTATGACGTAATTATGCCTTACTATACTATGTCGTTTTTTTTGACATTTTATGCCTTACTATACTATGACGTTTTCTGACATTTTCATGCCTTACTATACTATGACGTTTTTATGACATTTTCTGACTTACTATACTATGACGTTTTTATGCCTTACTATACTAT
>NW_019427397.1:0-1097 GCF_002814215.2 Seriola lalandi dorsalis
GACACAAAGTAAATTATTATTCTATACACTAAGAGAAAATGAGCTCGGCCTTGATAACGGGACATACAATAGCAGACATTATATAACACAGCTGTTACCTTGTGGACTCCACACTGTTTGACTTTGGAGGCAGCGTTGCCTGATGAGTCGAGCACAACACTCCTCCGTTCCGATGGAAAGATGGACTGTAAAGGTTTGAGCCAATCATTGTGCATCAATCACATATCTCTGAGTGTGCATTAAAAGTTATAATAGAAATACACAGGATGAGGAAATAAGAAGTTTCAGTTGAGTGGACAGTCTCTCTCTTCATTGTTTACCTGCTCAGGTTCCTCCATGTTCAGAAGTGATTCTGTTTTGGTCAAGTTCTATAAATGTGCTTGACAATATCCATACTCTTGAAGAGCACAATAGTCATCTAACTTTACACAATCCTCATTAGTGATGTTCACATTTCATCGGACAGGAAATTTACCAGTTTAGCAGTGTGTGGTGTTGTGTGTGAAGTCCGAGGTGTACAGGGTGAAGAGAAGAGGGGAGAGCACCGTACCCTGGGGGGCACCTGTACTGCAGAGCACCACATCAGACACAGTGACGAAGCCTCACCTACTGCTCCACGCCAAATTTGGAGAATTTTGTGAAATCAAACAGAAATAACAATATTTTCAAGTCAATACACAATTGTTAAGACATTCCACACCTGTCCCAGGAAACTGAGCACGTTCTTAATGTCTAATAATCATTTTACACCAAGAAAACGCAGAGTATCAGTCAAAAGTGTGTTTTCCTAACAGACTCACTAACATTCTATTAATGTTTTATCTTTATATTCAACAACTTACATTAATTCAGTGCTAGTCTTGAACTGAAAGCACCTTTTCGGGAAGATGAATAAATGGCTCAAGAGCCAGTCATGTCCATTCTTCTCAGAGCCTTTGTTGATCAGGACAAAACACTGGCACCCAAAGGTGTGTCTTGGAGAAACAATGCAACCTGTGTGAACAGCAAAGTTGTTGGACTCTGTTGTTGTGTAGATTCAAAGGCGAGACCAGCGATGCAAAACAGCACACAGTTTAATGGGAACTTTGGCTGCGGCT
>NW_019427398.1:0-740 GCF_002814215.2 Seriola lalandi dorsalis
AATGACAAAAAACATGAAAGTATAGTATGGCATAAAAATGCAAAAAAACGTCATAGTATACTATGGCATAAAAGGTCAAAAATACATCATACTATATTAAGGCATAAAAGGTCATAAAAACATCATAGAATGGTCAGGCATCAGACAGGATATTATATTAAGGCATAAAAATGCCAAAAAAAATGAAAGTATAGTATGGCATAAAAATGCAAAAAAACGTCATAGTATACTATGGCATAAAACATCAAAAAAACGTCATACTATATTAAGGCATAAAAGGTGATAAAAACGTCACAGTATGGTCAGGCATCAAACAAGATAGTATAGTAAGGCATAAAAATGCCAAAAAACATGAAAGTATAGTATGGCATAAAAATGCAAAAAAACGTCATAGTATACTATGGCATAAAACGTCAAAAAAACACTATTGTATATTAAGGCATAAAGGGTCATAAAAACATCATAGAATGGTCAGGCATCAGACAGGATATTATATTAAGGCATAAAAATGCCAAAAAAATGAAAGTATAGTATGGCATAAAAATGCAAAAAAACGTCATAGTATACTATGGCATAAAACGTGAAAAAAACACTACTGTATATTAAGGCATAAAGGGTCATAAAAACATCATAGAATGGTCAGGCATCAGACAGGATATTATATTAAGGCATAAAAATGCCAAAAAAAATGAAAGTATAGTATGGCATAAAAATGCAAAAAAACGTCATAGTATACTATG
>NW_019427399.1:0-388 GCF_002814215.2 Seriola lalandi dorsalis
GCAGATTAACTGTTTGATAGATCACCTACTGCAGAGCGTCAATATAATAACATTTCTGGACATATTCACTGTCTGTAAAAATGATTAAAAAAAATATATAATTAAATCAAAATCCTTAATTTCTTCCTTTTGAATGATAGTCAGTTGTTGCTCAAAGAATTTGTCTACAACGATGCAAAAACTGGAGAGCATACTCTGGCCACTGCTGGTTTCACAAGCTTATCTCAGCAAGCACTTTAAAAAAAAAAAAAAACTAACAAGAAAACACTTTAAAGTTTCCAATCAACCTGAGCTGCATGTGTTTGAATGGTGGAGAAAAAAAAAAAAAAAAACCTGAAGGAAACCCAAAGAAAAAATGAAATACTTATAACAGGCGGAACAATGGCAC
>NW_019427400.1:0-404 GCF_002814215.2 Seriola lalandi dorsalis
ATTAGCACAAACAGCGAGACACAGAGGCAGCTGGGTGCAAACAGCTGCAACGGAGAAATTAAGGGACATTAAACAGCAAAACACACTTGAGTTCCTCTCAAAAGTCACAGCGGGCCAAATACTTTAAGATGTCATTATAACCCATTTCAAAATCCAGAGATGCTCGCCAAAGGCAACAACAGGAAACCGCAAAAGGTTTGATTGGGAAAAAAAAAAAAAAATCACATTACAATACGCTCGAGCTTGCAATATTGAAAAAAGGAAGGAAGGGGCCAATCACTTTTCCTCACAACAAACTGATTGAAATTATTGGGCTGAAAACCTAGTTCTGTTACTCAGCCCTCAGGCTATTTTACTTTGGAATGAAAATTAAAAATATACAATTCCACTGATGTTTTATAAAA
>NW_019427401.1:0-331 GCF_002814215.2 Seriola lalandi dorsalis
TGTTTGGTCAATTAATTTCCTGTGTATTTGAAATGAGTCCTGTTCTGTTAATGAACTGTCACTTAAGGTGATAGCCTATCACCTTAAGTGACAGTTCATTTGTTTTTCCTATCCCTGATAGGAAAAACAAATTGGGTACAACAAAAAAAACAAATTCGTCCGGGCACCCATGTTGGATGGTTCGGACACGAATAATTCATAAAGGAGATGAACCCCACTGTCCACACACACACACACAGTTCAAATTTGAATAGAAACGCTGACAGCCACGTCAGCAAATCACCCTGGAGTTTGTTTCAGAATTAAAGCCAGTTATGACAATCGGCAAAGC
>NW_019427402.1:0-330 GCF_002814215.2 Seriola lalandi dorsalis
CTTTGACCTTTTTATGACCTTTTATACCTTACTATACTATGACGTTTTTTTGACATTTTTATGCCATACTATATTATGAAGTTTTTTGGCAATTTTATGCCTTAATATACTATGTGAATTGTTGACTCACCATAATATGACCTTTTTATGACCGTTTATGCCATAATATACTATGACCTTTTTATGACCGTTTATGCCATACTATACTATGACGATTTTTAACATTTTTATGCCATACCATACTTGGACCTTTTTTGGCAATTTTAGGCCTTAATATACTATGTCGTTTTATTCCTTACCATACTATGACCTTTTTATGACCTTTCATGC
>NW_019427403.1:0-1065 GCF_002814215.2 Seriola lalandi dorsalis
TGTCAAATATGTCATTTTATAATAAGGCACAAAAATATCATAGAAATGTCATAGTATAATAAGGCATAAAAAATATCAAAAAATGTCATAGTATAGTAAGGCATAAAAATGTCATAAAACGTCATAGTATAGTAAGGCATAAAAATGTCATAAAATGTCATAGTATAGTAAGGCATAAAAAATATCATAAAACGTCATAGTATAGTAAGGCATAAAAAATGTCATAAAATGTCATTTTATAACAAGGCACAAAAAATATAAAAACCTCATAGTATAGTAAGGCTTAAAAAATGTCATAAAACGTCATAGTATAGTAAGGCATAAAAAATATCATAAAACGTCATAGTATAGTAAGGCATATAAAATGTCAAATATGTCATTTTATAACAAGGCACAAAAAATATAAAAACCTCATAGTATAGTAAGGCTTAAAAAATGTCAGAAATGTCATAGTATGATAAGGCATAAAAAATGTCATAGTATAGTAAGGCATAAAAAATGTCATAAAACATCATAGTATAGTAAGGCATAAAAAATGTCAAAAATGTCATAGTATAATAAGGCATAACAAATGTCAGTATAGTAAGGCATAAAAAATGTCAAAAATGTCATAGTATAATAAGGCATAAAAAATGTCAGTATAGTAAGGCATAAAGAATATCAACAAACGTCATAGTATAGTAAGGCATAAAAAATATCAAAAATGTCATACTATAGTAAGGCATAAAAAATGTCATAAAATATCATAGTATAGTAAGGCATAAAAAATGTCATAAAATTTCATAGTATAGTAAGGCATAAAAAATGACATAAAATGTCATAGTATAGTAAGGCATAAAAATATCATAAAACGTCATAGTATAGTAAGGCATATAAAATGTCAAATATGTCATTTTATAATAAGGCACAAAAATATCATAGAAATGTCATAGTATAATAAGGCATAAAAAATATCAAAAAATGTCATAGTATAGTAAGGCATAAAAATGTCATAAAACGTCATAGTATAGTAAGGCATAAAAATGTCATAAAATGTCATAGTATAGTAAGGCATAAAAAATATCA
>NW_019427404.1:0-329 GCF_002814215.2 Seriola lalandi dorsalis
TCTCTCTCTCTCTATCGTTCTCTCTGTCTCTCTCTCTCTATCGTTCTCTCTGTCTCTCTCTATCGTTCTCTCTCTCTCTATCGTTCTCTCTGTCTCTCTCTCTCTATCGTTCTCTCTCTCTCTATCGTTCTCTCTGTCTCTCTCTCTCTATCGTTCTCTCTGTCTCTCTCTATCGTTCTCTCTCTCTCTATCGTTCTCTCTGTCTCTCTCTCTCTATCGTTCCCTCTGTCTCTCTCTCTCTCTATCGTTCTCTATGTCTCTCTCTCTCTGTCGTTCTCTGTCTCTCTCTATCGTTCTCTCTCTCTCTATCGTTCTCTATGTCTCCCTGT
>NW_019427405.1:0-599 GCF_002814215.2 Seriola lalandi dorsalis
CTGTTTTATGACGTTTTTATGCCTTACTATACTATGACGTTTTTATGACTTCTTATGCTTTACTATACTATGTCGTTTTTTAAGACTTTTTATGGCTTACTATACTATGATGTTTTTATGACTTTTTATGCTTTACTATACTATGTCGTTTTCATGACTTTTTATGCCTTACTATATTTTTTTGTTTTTATGACATTTTATGCCTTACCATACAATGACCTTTTTATGCCTTACTATACTATGACGTTTAAATGACTTTTTATGCCATACTATACTATGACCTTTTTATGCCTTAGTATACTATGACGTTTTTATGACATTTCATGCCTTACCATTCTACGCTATTTTATGACGTTTTTATGCCTTATTATACTATGACGTTTTTATGACATTTTATGCTTTACTATACTATGACCTTTTAATGCCTTACTATATTATGGCATTTTTATGACTTTTTATGCCTTACTATATTTTTTCGTTTTTATGACTTTTCATGCCTTACCATACTATGATGTTTTTATGACTTTTTATGCCTTACCATACAATGACCTTTAAATGCTTTACTATACTATGTCGTTTTTATGACATTTTATACCCAA
>NW_019427406.1:0-355 GCF_002814215.2 Seriola lalandi dorsalis
ATGAAGGTAAGGGGACAGTGCATGACACATGGGTGTCAGGCTATAGCAGCATGAGGAAGGGATGATGACATCACCACAAAGGCAGAATCAGTAATAAAGTTTATTGCCAGGTAGTTTTTTGCTTACAAGATATTTGGCTTGGTGTTTGGTGCGGTATCCAACATATTAACAGGAAATAACAATAAAAGGTAAAATACTGCAACAGTCAAAAAGATAGATATACTGTATAGATACACATATTAAAAAAATTGACTATGAAAAAAACTGTAGAAAAGTGTTGACAAAACTCCTGCTGAGCAGGATGTGCAAAAGATCACAGTACAGACAATATGTGTTCTGTGCAGGGATAATACTC
>NW_019427408.1:0-691 GCF_002814215.2 Seriola lalandi dorsalis
AGCAGTGTTCAGGGATGAGAAGCTTTGGATCAGGTGGAGGTGATCTTCAGAGACTGAGAGCTGCTCCACCTCACTGCTTCTCTTCTTCAGCTCAGAGATTTCCTGCTCCAGCTCTTTGATGAAGTCTTCAGCCTGTTTCTCTGTTGTTCTCTGCTTCTCTTTGATCGTCCTGATGAATTCAGCCTGGCCTCTCTCAACAGACTCCTTCAGAGCAGTGAAGACCTGAACACCTTCTGCTGTTTCTCTGTCTGCTCGTTCTTTACTGAGCTCCACTGAGCGTTTGATCTCCTGAAGCTTCAGTCGTCTCTTCTGGATCATCTGCTGAATTTCAGCCTCTGTCTCCTTCAGCTCAGCCTTCTTTCCTTCATATTCTTCTTTCAGAGGAACAACATCATGAGCCTTGTGGTCTGAATAGGTGCAAAGCATGCAGACACACATCTGGTCGGTCTTACAGAACAGCTCCAGCAGTTTATCATGATTCGTACACACTCTGCCTTCCAGGTTCTCCACAGGGTCGATCAGCTGATGTCTTTTCAGGCCTGACACTGTCAGATGAGGCTCCAGGTGAGTCTCACAGTAGGAGGCCAGACAAACCAGGCAGGACTTCAGGGCCTTCAGTTTGGTTCCAGTGCAGACGTCACAGGGAACTTCTCCTGGTTTGGCAGCTTGTTGCTCTGAGCTGCTGCTGCTG
>NW_019427409.1:0-403 GCF_002814215.2 Seriola lalandi dorsalis
ACATTCTACAAAGAAGCATCACTGTGAGCCTCTCTGACAGTGGATTTGCGAATGTTTTGGCCAACTGTCGAAAAATTGTCGGCCACTTCAAACACAGCCAGGTAAACGCCTCAGAGCTGCAAGCACAGCAAGCGGCCCTGGGACAGCAGCAGGAGCCGCTGATCCAGGACGTTTCAACGCGTTGGAATTCAACACTGGAAATGGTCAAGCGTCTGAACCGCAATCAAGCAGTAATAACATACTAGTTATGCTGACGCCACCACAATGGGACAAACTGCAGAGACTGAAAACTCTTCTAGAGCCCTGTAGGTAAGAAATCCACATATAATGTGACTATTAGTGTAAATTAAAAATGAACTGATTAAATTCAAATTAAATGTTAATTTATTTGTAAACGTACCAA
>NW_019427410.1:0-394 GCF_002814215.2 Seriola lalandi dorsalis
GCACATATTTATATTCATAAAGACTTCAGCTATATTGTAACACATGCATGTCTTACAGAAGATGAGGTTTGGTAATTTACAAGTTGTTTGCTGACAGAAGTTACACTTATGTCTAGATACTGGGTTGATTTGCTTAGAGTGGCACCCCAGTGATTTTTAGTGTTGCATTTACAGAGTTGAGGGATCAAAATGGGAACAACAGGGTGAGATGACCTGACTGTTAAGTCTCTGGTATGGGTCAAGCTCCAAAAGCTCTGAATCCTAAATTTTCCTTAAAGCAATTAGGCAGTATTGTTCAATCTGTAGGATAAGTTGTTTGTTTTTTTATTTTATTTTTTTTTTATTTCTTTCTTTTGTTTGGAAAGCTCCTCCTGATTCAATATTTCCCCCCCCC
>NW_019427412.1:0-450 GCF_002814215.2 Seriola lalandi dorsalis
TAGCCCTTTGTCCGACCAAGTCCGAAAAGTTGGATCAGTGCGGGATGGTAGGAAAAGATGATTATCTACAATAAGAGAGAGATCAGAGGCCTTCAGCAGGTTAAGGCTTTTCCTAATTTGAGTCCAGATTTTAACAGAGCTGGTTACCAAAGGGTTTGAAGAGAAATTGGAGACAGTCAGGGAAGTTGAGAACAAACCAGAGAATGGAGAGAGTGTTTAGAAGATTTAAGTTCCAAATCCACCCATGCAGGATGCTGTGTCATTAATTAAATATAAAATTTTTTGAATATTACAGGACCAGTAATAGTATAAAAAATTGGGCAAGGCGAAGCCGCCAAGAGCTTTGGGAAGCTGTAATACTGATCTTCTAATGCGTGGTTTTTTTTTACCCCAAAGGAAAAAACGTATTAATTGATCAAGCGATCTAAAAAAGGACTTCTTAATAAAGAT
>NW_019427413.1:0-791 GCF_002814215.2 Seriola lalandi dorsalis
CCCATCACTAAGGAAACAACAGCCCAAATCCACGGCTCCCCCCGCCAACCCCATAACCCGGAGGAACTGCAAACTCTAACCCTGAGCACCCACTCCAATGTCTCTGTCCATATCACTGATTCTGTTCTCACTTCCTCTCCCCATACAGATGGTGCAGCCACCCGGGTGGGTCCAACAGGGCAGACAGTAACCCAGACAGAAAAAAGACCTACCACGGCCAACATGATGACAGGGTCAACTAAGGTTATCCACAACCTAAGCACAACCCACTCTGAGCCCTCCTCTAAAAATTCTGCTGGTGCTGTTCTGTCCGACGCGGGCCCCCCGCTGGCTGTACCATCTTCACCCCCACACAGCCCCAAGATCTCCTTCATTATGGACCATTCCTCTCCACCTCAACAGTCTTCACCTCCGGCATCCACCTCATCCCCCCGGCAGCCCCCTATTTCTCATTTTTCCCCACCCAACTTCCCCTCCTATCCCATATTCACCTCTTCCAGCTTACCCCCTCCCCATCACTCTCCCCCTCTGCCTTCAACACACCCCTGCCTCGAACCAGAACTGGATTCCTCTGAAGAAGACTTTCCATCACCACCCAGCTTCAGCTCCACATCACCTCCGACAATAACACAAGACCACTACTCCCAACCCCCCACTGAAGAACAAAGAACCCCTATCACCGCTCAACCTGCTCCCCCCTCCACAACCCCCAGGATGACACCCCTCGGACAGACCCTCTTCAAACCCACCTACCACATCGCACGCCCCAACCGTAAAATCCAGGACTGGTT
>NW_019427414.1:0-991 GCF_002814215.2 Seriola lalandi dorsalis
GATGAAAATCATTGATGAGAGAGAGAGAGGGGGAAGTGTACAAAGCACAATGAAGGTTCCACATGAAGATGTAAATTAACAATAAGACTAAAAATAATAACAATAAGAAGATAATACCTACACAATGCAGTTTCTGGAGAAACTGCAGTGGGAGCGCTGCTTCTGCCCAAGCTGAAGCTAAACTGTGTCGCTGGCTGCTAAAGACAGAGCTACAACTAACTCCGTCCAACAGTCGGCCTGTCTGTTTGTGTGTCAGTTAGATTAACAGAGTGAAATTAATTGCCCAATGTTTCAGGACTAACACTGTACTGAAACATATTTCCAGTGAAAACTGTTGAAATGTGTGTAAATCATTGACTTGTATTCAGTGTTGGAGCAGCATGTAGCGGGACTTTGGCAGAAAGACAGCTGAAAGTCTCGGGACCCGTTTCAAGTTTAAATGACGTCTCTACCTGAAAGTATGCTGAAGTAGCTCAAAAAGTCCTGAGGATTTTAACATTCTCTCATTTCATTTTCATAGGAAAAAAGGTGACAAAATGTTTGTTATTTCAGAAATTAGGAGACATAGCGCTGAGAAAAGTAATGCCCTCATTAAGGTGCACGTTTTGAGAAATGTCTTGATATAAAAGACTCTGATATAAAACAATGTCACATCCCTCCATCATGTATTATGTGGGAAATATCTCATATTCTGTGTTGTTTTTTTAAATAAAACAAGAGGCAACATGTCTTCAAACGGGCATTTAGGGGGTTAAAATCATGAAAACTAATAAACATTTGGTAGGTTTGAGCAGAACTGAAGTGGTTTAAGAGATGTATGCAAAAAAAAAGCAGAAAAAAATATTGATATATGATGATTTTATAGCATTTTCTTTGTGTGTCCTTTTTTGGACGCGAGGAACCCCAGAGGATACAAAGTGTGTTACCAGTGTATAATAGACCTGAACAGTAACTGACATTAGATTTTAAAAATATGTCAAAAAAGACACTT
>NW_019427415.1:0-323 GCF_002814215.2 Seriola lalandi dorsalis
TTTCTGACTGTTGTGCATTGCAAAATTATGATGTCAAATCTGTGCATCTACTCTGCTGGAAACTTGCAACAAGAAGGAGTCATGGTGGAGAAGAAGAAACAGTCCATCACCTTTTTTATTCCTTGAAGAATGATGACAACAGTACTATTGGTAATATATGTAAAATGGTCATTTCAAGTAAGGATAGAAACAACAGCAATATGCTGAAACATCTTTCTAACCAACATGGGCTTAAATCAAGGGATGCATAAGTGCCACTCCTTCCCATCTGATCACCATGTCCATTATTGAGAGTAAATGTCTACTGTTAGTATAGTAACTGT
>NW_019427416.1:0-465 GCF_002814215.2 Seriola lalandi dorsalis
CGTTTTTTTCACTTTTAAGGACTTACTATACTATGTCATCTTTTTACCTTACTAAACTACTTTTTTTTTTTTTTACTTGTTTTTGCATGCTATACTATGACGTTTTTATGACATACCAGACCATGATACACATACATACATGCACTTTATTTAAACATACATACATACATACATACATACATACATACATACTTTCCTTCTCATAGATACTTTCAGAAATACATGAATACTTTAATATATACATACATACATACATACATACATAAGTAGTTTAATTCAGACATTCTTTCAGACCTAAAATCTTTTATTTATACATATTTACCAAATTTCAGACATAAATAATGTATTCATTCATGCAGACATACCATCGCATACAATGTTGTTTTTTTCTTCTTTTTTTTTGCCATAATATACTATGTCATTTTTTTTACTTTTTTGCAATACTACTGTATACTATTACGTCTT
>NW_019427417.1:0-419 GCF_002814215.2 Seriola lalandi dorsalis
AGGTGGACGGCCATGTCTTGGTAGGTTTGCAGTTGTGCCATACTCTTTCCATTTTCAGATGATGGATTGAACAGTGCTCTGTGGGATGTTCAAACCCTGGGATATTTTTTCATAACCTAACCCTGCTCAAACTTCTCCACAACTTTATCCCTGACCTGTCTGGTGTTGTGTTGTGTGGTGTGGTGTGGTGTGGTGTGTTGTGTTGTGTTGTGTTGTGTGGTGTGTTGTGTTGTGTTGTGTGGTGTGGTGTGGTGTGGTGTGTTGTGTTGTGTTGTGTTGTGTTCCTTGGGCTTCATGATGCTGTTTTTTCACTAATGTTCTCTAACAAACCTTCAAGGCCTTCACAGAACAGCTGTATTTTACTGAGATTAGATTACACACGGGTGGACTCGATTTACTAATTAGGTGACTTCTGAAGG
>NW_019427418.1:0-321 GCF_002814215.2 Seriola lalandi dorsalis
AGCATTCCGTTTTTTTGACGTTTTATGCCTTACTATACTATGACGTTTTTTTTTTTATGTTTTATGCCTTACTTTACTATGACATTTTTTATGACTTTTTATTCCATACTATACTATGTCGTTTTTTTGATGTTTTATGCCTTACTATACTATGATGTTTTTATGACTTTTGATGCCTTAGTATACCATGAAGTTTTTTTTGACGTTTTATGCTTTACTATACTATGATGTTTTTAGGAATTTTTTTTCCCTACTATACTATGTCGTTTTTTTGACGTTTTATGCCTTACTATACTATGATTTTTATGAATTCTTATGACA
>NW_019427419.1:0-1284 GCF_002814215.2 Seriola lalandi dorsalis
GGTCATTTTTGACCCACTTATGGAAGCTTGGGGTAGTAATACAAAAACTAAAATTTCTTAAAATGTATAAAAGGTAAGTTAAAAATGTAAATGGCATTATATCAAAAACATGTTTTTTGAGGAATACCTGGAATATGAAATAATAACAATTTTTCATTACGAAGATATTTCAAGAAAGCAACCTCACCGGGTCATTTTTGACCCACTTATGCATCTAAGGGTTAAAAAGGAAAAACTGAAATACCACATTGGCATTATTATTCATAGGCTTAGCTTTGACACTTGAAATATAGCTCAGGTTCCTCCCATTTGTCTTGATCATCTTTGAGATGTTTCTAAACCTTGATTGAAGTCCACCTGTGGAAGGAACTGCCTGTCTGTCTGTGAGCTCTTTCTCCTCAGTGAAAGACACATGAAAGCTGCTGGGAATTTGCCAAAACAAAAAAAAGAACCTAATGCACTCTCAGACTGTGAGAAACAAGATTCTGTGGTTTGATGAAACCAAGATTGAACCGTTTGGGCTCAATTCTAAGCATCATGTCCGGGTGAAACCACCCATCACCTGCCCAACACCATGCCAACGGTGAAGAATGGTGATGGCAGTACCGTACTGTGGAGGTGGTCTGGAGAGACCAGAAAATGGCTGTCAAATCGATGGTCCCCATCCAACCTGATAGAGCTTGAGAGGATCTGCAGAGAAGAATGGCAAAAAATCCCTAAATCCAGGTGCCAAAACTTATCACGTCTAGAAGATTCAACACTGTAATCGCTGCGCTTCAACTAAGTACTGAGTAAAGGGTCTGAATACTTATGTTGAGGTGATATTTCAGTTTTTCCTTTTTAATAAATTTGCAAGAATTTATAAATTGTGTTTTTGCTTCGTCATTTTGGGGTAATGAGTCTAGATTTATGAGGGAAAAAACTAATTTAAACTATTTTAACATAGCAAAATGTGAAACAAAGGGGTCTGATTACTTTCTGAATGCTCTGATACAAACACTGCAATCTATGAATTTGATCCAATATGCAGAACACAGCACAACCACGACACCTTTCCTCGTGCTGAATAGAATTAATCAATAACCAAAATATGCAGGGTTGACTGAGAATTTTGCACCTAAATGTGTCTGTGGTGCCATTAAAATTATGGTTTTCACAAGTCCACCCCGTTTTGAGGCAACTTGAAAACTGCCCTCACAGTAAGTATCTGACTTTTGCTTGAGTGAAAAATAAGCTTCAGACTACTGTGTCCTAACTGAACTTGACCTCAGTCCACTGATGGAG
>NW_019427420.1:0-389 GCF_002814215.2 Seriola lalandi dorsalis
ATTCCTGCTGAATCTATAGTCCACTAAGGTTTAAAATGATTATCATAAGCTAAAAATAATGTGCATTCATTTCCTAGGTGTAATGATATTCTTCATTCCTCTGTGTTTGTTTTTATCATAGTGAACTTGAACTTTGACCTTAGACCACCAAATTCTGATCAGTTCATCTTTGAGTAAGGGTTAGAGTTACAGTAATGTCTCCCTCCATGGCTGTCAATGCTGTGGAGACATAATTAGCAAGTAACTATCTAATGTATTACCCCTCAGCCTAACCATGTGTAAGAAACAAATGTATTTTTAGTAAATTTATGTGAAAGCGTTTTCATTATCTTTCTTTATTACTGAATTATTGTGTCAGAATAAAAAAGCAACTGTCTACATTTAACAAA
>NW_019427421.1:0-320 GCF_002814215.2 Seriola lalandi dorsalis
TTTTCTTCACCTCCACAGTGCCACAGTCACACTGCTCTCCTTTCTCCACGAAGCCGTTCCCGCAGACTGCAGGAGTCTCCAAGCTGCTGTAGTCCGGTTTGTCCAGCAGACAGCTGGGGCTGCGGCTCGTCAGGTATCTTTCATAGTTGCTGCTGCTGCAGCTACTGAAGGTCCGAGGGATGTTCCAGCTGAGGAGAAACAACACAGAGTCCTTGTTAATGCCACAGTCACCGTCTTTGATCCACAAGTGGACGTTTTCTGAACGCAGTGACGCCTTGTCAGCCTCCACTTCCCACAAAATGGTTTTGATTGGATCTTTT
>NW_019427422.1:0-339 GCF_002814215.2 Seriola lalandi dorsalis
TGTCACTGTCACTGCAGGCCTTTGCGATGTGATCAGCGCACTTGTAATTACCACAAGTCTCGGGAATACTGATGTTAAAAGGAACCCTGGAGCGGAGAGTTTGAATGAATAAAATAAGACTCCTTTTGTACGCAGTGAATCTACAAATAACAGATGGTGTGTTAAAAGTGCTGCTCTGCATTTATTTGACGTTATAATCAAATAAAATGACCGTTCCTTTTAAATGACCCTATTGCACTTGTGTGAAAATGTTTATTGATGGTTTCCCAGTATTTTCAAACTGCATCATGTTACTGAAAACACAATGTATGTGTGTGTGTGTGTATATATATATATATA
>NW_019427423.1:0-393 GCF_002814215.2 Seriola lalandi dorsalis
CAGATGGAAGAAATTCTGATGATAAAAATAGTCCTTTTGTGTGGCACACCCCTTCTTTTCCAGTGATTGTGTACGGGAAAACTGCCGGTGTGCATCACATGATTAAGTTGTAGTAACCCGGTTCTGCCACTGCACCAAATTTGCTTCATCGGCGGGCCTTGCTCCTGAGGTGTTGGTTACAGTACAGAGGAAGTGTAGTGAAATGTGGAGTGTAAAGCCAAGTGTTAGCATATCTGGCAACAGCAAACATGCTAGCACTAACCTACATGCGGCTTTGCTAATGTAGCATGATGCTAACTATCAGTCTACTCTGTTCAACAGCTGAGGAACTATAGCAAGCAGAGATGTGATTCAGGGCTGTCCTGAAGCTTTACTTCTGCTGAGCTTTGGTGA
>NW_019427424.1:0-741 GCF_002814215.2 Seriola lalandi dorsalis
GAAAATTTATGCCTTACTATACTATGACTTTTTATGGCTTACTATACTATGACATTTTTTCACATTTTTATGCCTTACTATACTATGACTTTTTATGGCTTATTATACTATGACGTTTTTATGAAAATTTATGCTTTACTGTACTATGACGTTTTTTCAAATTTTTATGCCTTACTATACTATGACTTTTTATGGCTTACTATACTATGACGTTTTTATGAAAATGTATGCCTTACTGTACTATCACGTTTTTTCAAATTTTTATGCCTTACTATACTATGACATTTGATGCCTTACAATTCTATGACGTTTTTATGTAATTTTATGCCTTAATATACTATGACGTTTTTTCAAATTTTTATGCCTTACTATACTATGACTTTTTATGGCTTACTATACTATGACTTTTTTCACATTTTTATGCCTTACTATACTATGACATTTGATGCCTTACAATTCTATGACGTTTTTATGTAATTTTATGCCTTAATATACTATGACGTTTTTTGACATTTTTATGCCTTACTATACTATGACTTTCTATGGCTTACTATACTATGACGTTTTTATGCCTTATTATACGATGACGTTTTTATGAAAATTTATGCCTTACTATACTATGACTTTTTATGGCTTACTATACTATGACATTTTTATGAAAATTTATGCCTTACTATACTATGACGTTTTTTCACATTTTTATGCCTTACTATACTATGACTTTTTGTGACTTACTATACT
>NW_019427425.1:0-317 GCF_002814215.2 Seriola lalandi dorsalis
TTTTACAAGTTGCAGGCAGACCATACATTCTTCACTGAGGTACTTCAGAGAGTCCTGTGCTTTCCTGAGATCACCTCTGGCCTCAGTGAGGTAATCTTTCTTCTGCTGTTTTATAGTGCAGTATGCATGACTGTAAAAAGCTATGGCTGCCCAACTTTCATCTTGTTCCATAGCTTTTTCAAAGAGCCTTTTGCTGATATCCCATTGTTTTTCATCCACTTTGATATTTCCAAACTTGATGTAATGGTAAATACTAGAACACGGTGAAGTCTGACTTTGACACTGACTTCTCGCCAGAGACAAATCATCTTTTAGGC
>NW_019427426.1:0-430 GCF_002814215.2 Seriola lalandi dorsalis
TGGCTTGATATTTGCTAATTCAATATAGGCCACGCTGTACAATTGTATGACTATGATTAGATGTTACTAGTTAGCTGGTAACCAAGAAGCTGATAAACGAGCCAATGATTGTGAAGCATGAATGAAGCAGTTGATGCCTGTAAATGAAATGAAAATAAAAACAAAAAAACATCAAGATGCAGGTCATCATACATTGGAAAAAATATCAGAGGGCTTTATAATATTTTGGAGTGTGTGTGCCTGCCTTAATGTCTTTGTTTTCAGACGCTGGAGTTTTTGACTAGATTTAATTTATATACAATATGTTCCCATTCTTGTGAACTCCATATCTCAGTAACACATTGAGGGAATTTCTTGGGCATAAACATTCACTTGGACTCAGTGATGATCTGATTAGAATTTAGTGGGCAAAGGTCAGAGGTCAACGTCA
>NW_019427427.1:0-619 GCF_002814215.2 Seriola lalandi dorsalis
CCAGTGTGTAGTGATGCAGTTCTTACAGAAGTTGTGTCCACATGGTGTACTGACTGGATCAGTGAACACATCCAGACAGATGGAGCACAGGAACTGATCTTCAGATCTCAGGTTGCTGGCAGCAGACATGTCGACACACTGAGAACAAAAGTCAAAGTGTGAAAAACAACATTTAAAGTACAAATGTTCATTACTTTTGAGCATCACAATCTGAACCTAGAAACGATGCTATATCTGTTCTGGCTAATGTAGTTACAGGAACAAATTCTGGAAAGATATTTCCCGATATATTGTTGACAACACTGACGCTGACTTTTCGCTCCTCTGGGAAAATGGACTCCTTTCAGAACAAAACAAAATGTTTGATTACACCTCTCAGTTTGTGTTAAAGCTGCTTGTTGAAACACAGTGAATATGATCAGCTGTACTCACCAGGATCTGAGCAGTTGTTGAGGAAATCCTGATCAACTCTATTTAATTTTTCTTTAGACAGAAACACAGAGATCTGTCTCGACTGCAGCTCTGCTGTCGCTCTCACTAACTTTCAGTTTCATTTCAGGAATGTGACGTTGCAGTTTTCCTGTTCCTACTGTTGCTCCACCTCTCACTGCAGCTCTGT
>NW_019427428.1:0-341 GCF_002814215.2 Seriola lalandi dorsalis
AAACTTTGGTGACATTTAGTAAAGTAAACAAGATGAGCAAGTTTGTATTTATTTTTCAACATGCGTTCATTTCTGTTGTTACAGGAGAAGGTGGCAGTCTCTCCAAGGCAAAGCGTCTGTTGGACAGCAACAGCATGCTGAATGCTGTTGCATTACCTGAGCTTTGCTTTGCGGTGAAGATTCAGCTGTTTAGCAGAAAACAAAGAAACTCTCCCCGTCGGGGAATCGAACCCCGGTCTTCCGCGTGACAGGCGGAGATACTGTCCACTATACTAACGAGGACTGCTGCAGCTCCTAACCAAGCCATGTCATCGGACCAATGGCGCTGCTCTGACATTTAC
>NW_019427429.1:0-316 GCF_002814215.2 Seriola lalandi dorsalis
TTTTGAGACTCTTATTTTGAAAGTGTCTGTGCTTCTGTGTTTGGCATAACTCATTTTGTAGTTTAATTCAACCTTTTTAAACCTGCAAAATTAATCTGAATGAAAAATTCAAGTTTGCGCACATAAAAAATAATTATGTTCAGCGACAAGATTTGTATTTGTTCAAGAAGAATATGAATCAAGACAAATGCTCAGTGGTGAGGTTAAACAAAGACAGGGAAAGAAATGCTTTTGTGGATGTCTGTGCAGTGTTAGGTTCACTGAATGTAGGACCACAAGATGCAGGCTCAGGACACCGAATAGGATGGGAATCACA
>NW_019427430.1:0-316 GCF_002814215.2 Seriola lalandi dorsalis
AAAAATTGATCTTTCATGCCTTTTATTGAGAATAACCAAAAAATCCTCATTGTGCTTGTGGAAGAAGTGAACCTTTGAATTAATGACCTCAAAAAAGCTAATTGGTGCCAGGTTTTAGCATAGCTGGAGTCTCGTTAAGACAATAAGTTTGGGGGTGTGGACTAAAGCTACTTTGACTGATAAAAACCCCTCAAACTTTTGGAGTTTGTTTTGCAAAAGAAGAACACGTTTATGTGAGCCATACCTCACCAAAAAGAGCTTTCAGAGGATCTACGATCAAGAATTGTTGATTTACATAAAGCTGGCAAGGGTTACA
>NW_019427431.1:0-338 GCF_002814215.2 Seriola lalandi dorsalis
TCAGACGCACAAATCACCATGTGCAAGACACAGAAGAACCAAGGCCATTTCTGCTCTCGCCCAGAAACACCTGGAAAAAAGCATAAGAAATCCCAGGGCCTATTATGACCAAAAAGCTTCCCATGACAAACTCCAAGTGGGGGACACATGGCTGTATCACGCTCTCACTCAAACAGCTGAAAAAGCCAGTTCAAGCACAGGAAGACTTACCTGTAAGTCCTGTCCCCACTGCTCAAGACCTCGCATGTTCTCAGATGAACTTTCTGTTGTGCACCACAACAAGATTAGCAAAACTCAGGAAAAGCTAACTCCCAAATGTCTCAACCTCACACAGTGCA
>NW_019427432.1:0-316 GCF_002814215.2 Seriola lalandi dorsalis
TGACATTTTCTGCCTTACTATACTATGAAATTTTTTGACATTTTTATGCCTTTCTATACTTTGACGTTTTTATGCCCTTTTATACCTTACTATACAAGGCCTTTCTGTGACATTTTTATGCCTTACAATAGTATGATGTTTTTATGACATTTTATGCCTTACTATGATTTGACGTTTTTTTTTACATTTTTATTGCCTTATTATACTATGACCTTTTCTGACATTTCCTGCCTTACTATACTATGAAATTTTTTGACATTTTTATACCTTACTATACTTTAACCTTTTTTTTTACGTTTTTATTGCCTTACTATAC
>NW_019427433.1:0-1269 GCF_002814215.2 Seriola lalandi dorsalis
GAGCCAAAGGTTCGATAAATAAAGCAAACAAGGCCGGACTTAAGGGACATCCCTGCCGACAGCCTCTTTCAAGTGGCACAGGGTCAGTCAAACTACCATTTATTTTGATTCTGGCTGAGGGAGAATGATATAGGTTTTTTAGGTATGAGATAACTTTAATATCAAAGCCAAATTTTTGTAATGTTAAGTATAGGTATTCCCAACTAACTGAATCGAATGCCTTTTCGGCATCAAGGCTAAGAACAATGGACTTATCTTTATCTTTACTCATGTGCTCCATCAAATGTAAAGCCCGTCTTACATTATCTTGTGTCTGTCTAGCTTTAAGGAAACCTGTCTGGTCTTCATCTATTATGTCCGGAATAATATTTTCTAATCTTTTTGCGATTATTGAGGCATATAATTTATAATCTAAGTTTAAAATCGATATCGGTCTGTATGAACCGCACTCAGATTTATCTTTGCCCACCTTAGGAATTACAGAAATGATAGCACGTCTCCAGGAAGCTGGTGTTTCTCCCCCATTAAGTGTAAAATTAAAGCATTTCAATAATGGTGGTGATAGTAACTCTCTAAATGCTTTGTACCATTCTGCGGAGTATCCGTCCTCACCTGGCATTTTATTTGTTTTGAGTCTCGAGATAGCATTATCCAGCTCTTTTTGTGTTATTTCATTGGTCATTATTTTATTCTGTTCTGATCCAATGGACGGAAGATCCAGTGAGTTAAGAAAATGTGTAATACTCAAAGAATCAGCTCTTTTCGGTCGTGTGTACAGATCTTTATAGTAATTTTCAAAGGATTTTTGTATTTCTTTTCATTTATAACACATCTTTCCAGCTTGTGTGTCTTTAATTTTATGGATGGATCTTTCCTCTTGTTGCTTTCTTATCCTCCAGGCTAACAGTTTTTGGGCCCTAGGTCCATTATCATAGTACTTTTGTTTGATGAACTTTGCCTTCATCTCCTCATGACTATCATATAGTTTGTTTAAATTTTGTTTGGTGAGTTTTATCTGATCTAATATTTTGGGGTCATTAAGTTCCATGTGTTTCATTTCTAAATTTTTTAGCTCCTGTAGTAGGTCTTTTATTCGCTTCTGTTTCTCCCTCTTTTTAATTGAGGACCACATTATAAGTTTTCCCCTTATTACTGCCTTAGCAGCATCCCATACAATACCTGGAGACACTTCACCGGTATCATTTTGTTCTAAATATTCTTTAAATTCCTTATGAATATATTGTTTACACAAAGGGTCATTTAATAGGC
>NW_019427434.1:0-316 GCF_002814215.2 Seriola lalandi dorsalis
AAGAAATATCAAGAGGGAACTAAACAGCTAACTCCATGACTGAGTGTTTCCACCTTGAACTGCAGTGAACCAATGACAGCCATTCAGACAGCCAGGGTTTCATACATCACAAACCTAAGGAACCAATCCTGTCAACTTGTGGGGAAGGGGGGGGTGGGGCTAAATAAACCTGAAACCTTGTCAGTACAGAAAGCGAGAAGAATTTCTGAGTATGTGCTGTGGGCATACTGGACATACTGAACTGCCCCATGATGCATTCAAAACACGATGGCGGGCTACGCGGGTTCCAGTTCACATCACATTTGTATACTGGGAG
>NW_019427435.1:0-484 GCF_002814215.2 Seriola lalandi dorsalis
ATGACAAAGCTGTCACAGTGTCAGTACGCCTTACCTTTGCTTGTTCCTGACCCAGTCACACTGGATGTTGAGTTTCCTCTGTGGACATTCAGACAAATAAGAAAAACCTGGAAGATAACTCAAATCAAGGGTGATTCAAACATTGTCACCATGAAGAGTTTGCCCATCTGCAAAGCTGAGACACCCATGGTGTCATTTTTCCGCCTGGGTTCACTGTCAGTGTCTAAATCTCAGCTGATGATCACTTTGATCAACGAGCGTCACAACACCTTCTTCCACAGAAACTGCCCAGGTAGCACCAGATCTCGCCTTTTGATGGATGGTGTGGCAGAGATTGCCTGGTACTGTCCTGCTGGAAAACCCAACGATGCCTTCACTGACTGCACTGCCTTCTGTAATCTTCATGGTGATGCTCTGTCCATTGAAAAACAGCGTAAGATACTGACTGAAAAATCTTCAGTCAATGTTGTTCTGTTACCAACTC
>NW_019427436.1:0-389 GCF_002814215.2 Seriola lalandi dorsalis
GTATTGTAATGTACATTAATACATTATGATTATGATTAAACCAGTACCTGGTTTGATTATTTGTAAGGTATGATAAAAGGTGTGTGTAGCCTGGAGTCAGTCAGTGTTGAAGTGAAGTCTTCACTGTCTTGTATTTTCATGTTGAACTGCTCCAGTGTGTCCTGATCACCTGGAGGAAAACTTTTCACGGACAAATAGATATGTAAAGTAATATATCAGTTCTTTTACTTCCAACACAGACTTTTTTAGATACAAACAATGAAAATTTAAATTTGAATTACTTTGGTGTTCAACAGGTCATAATTGAATTACTGGAAGACATCACAGTCCTCATATTCTATCTGTTGCTTTGTCTTTTCTTCTGTATTACACTTATTTTTCATGTGACA
>NW_019427437.1:0-753 GCF_002814215.2 Seriola lalandi dorsalis
GGAGGTAATCATTAGAGCTTCTAAGTGGGTTGTAGGTGGAGAGAGGCGGCAGGATGGGATGCGCCTTACACTAATTAGGGCCTACATGGATGACATGACGTTGATAACTACAACGGTGCCATGTATGAAAAGAATACTTGAGAGACTTAATAAAAACTTAAAGTGGGCTAGTATGAAAATCAAGCCTAGTAAGTCTAGAAGTATCTCAATAAGCAGAGGGAAATTAAGTGATAGGAAGTTTGTAATAGACGAAGAGGAAATTCCAATAATTAGGGAAAAATCAGTAAAGAGTCTAGGTAGGTGGTACAAGGCAGACTTGAATGATGGAGAACAGGTAGTGCAGTTTCGGAAGGATGTTGCTGAGGGACTGGATTGAATAGATAAATCAGGGCTTCCAGGAAAGTTGAAGTTGTGGTGTCTGCAGTTTGGGTTATTTCCCAGGCTGATGTGGCCACTGTCTGTATATGAGATTCCAATATCCACTGCAGAAAAAATGGAAAGATTAGTTAGCTCTTACATTAGGAAGTGGCTAGGTGTTCCTAGATGTTTAAGCATGGTGGCACTGTATGGGAAAGACATACTTCAGCTCCCAGTAACTAGTCTAGTGGAGGAGTTTAAATGTACCAAGGTTAGGACAGAGCTCCTGTTATCTGGGAGTAAAGATGCTGTAGTTAGTAAGGTGGTTCCAAACCCAATCAAGGGGAGAAAGTGGAATCCAAGAATCGCAGTGCAGGAGGCGGAAGCAACGCTCAG
>NW_019427438.1:0-343 GCF_002814215.2 Seriola lalandi dorsalis
TGAGTTTATATTCAGTGTGTTTCATCATTAAAGTGACACATGTCTGCTGTCTTTCTGCTGACATCTTAATAGTAACAGCTGATATATTAAATCCACATTGATTCATCTCATATATTGATCAGGTCACAGGGACGTTGTTGTTTCTTGGTGATGATGAAGAATTGATGGATCAATTAATTCAGTCAGACTCTCAGTTCTAGCAGAAAGTGTCTCAGTGTAGCAGTCACATCCTGAACCCTGGTGGGAGCTGCAGGTATGGATGATCACATAAAAAGACTCTTCAACAACAAGCAGCTCTGTGCATGATGTCCTTCACATGTGACCTCTGACCTTGTCTGTGCTG
>NW_019427439.1:0-387 GCF_002814215.2 Seriola lalandi dorsalis
TGAAATGAGATGGAGAAA
This sequence comes from Seriola lalandi dorsalis, assembly GCF_002814215.2. Lineage (NCBI taxonomy): Eukaryota > Metazoa > Chordata > Actinopteri > Carangiformes > Carangidae > Seriola > Seriola lalandi. The sequence goes on from NW_019427439.1 coordinate 19, forward strand.
GTGTTGCAGAACTAAAGTGAAGTTGCGAATGCTAGCTCTGGTTTAAATCAGGACATGCATATAGAAAGCAAAATCGCTACAGGGCAATAGGCAATTACTACATATTCCTCAAAACTGATGTAAGACCTGATTCTGGTTCTTTCATTATTTTTTCCCACGTGGAGACAAGCCAAGTAGCTGGCTAAAGCAGGAGCACTATCGTGTTAGCTAGCTGGCTTTTAGCAAATATGTATTTTCTTCTTGATTTTCTCTAGATTTCCCCGATCTGTAAATAAAAAATATCAGTTTTCATGAACAACATCTTAATAATTTCAGTTAGCTATTCCACATAATTGAATGAGGCAGCAGCTGAATATAATTATGACTAAA
>NW_019427440.1:0-620 GCF_002814215.2 Seriola lalandi dorsalis
GTTTTTCAGGATCCTCTGAGGATTTAGTGAAACCATTTAAAGATGAAGAGATGGCTTCAGAAGGAGACACTGTGACTCTCTCCTGCAACTATTCAGGCTCTGTACGAAGTCTCTACTGGTATCAACAGAAGTCCAGTTCATCTCCACAGTTTCTCATCGCAGATTATTCAGAGAAAACACCAGGACTATCTTTACAACATGACAAGAAAACTAGAGAGTTTCATCTGAACATCTCCTCTGCTGCAGTGTCTGACTCTGCTGTGTACTACTGTGCTCTGCAGCCCACAGTGACAGGAAACACCAAAACTCTGTACAAAAACCTTTGGAGCAAAGACAACACAATACTCCACAACATCCACTAGAGGGAGTCACACGCTGTTACACTTCAAGGCTCCATACATCACTGACAGATCACACAATGTGACTTATCACCATAACATGGTTGGTACCACAGACGGTTTTCTTCATATCTTTGTTAAAGATGTTTCCTTGTCGTTCTCTCAGGCTCAGATTTTTTGTGGTATACCACAGGGTTCAATCATAGGTCCTCTCATTTTCAATGCATGTGTACTTGTTATCAAATAATTTCTGAATAAATCATCAGTTTCCATTGTTTTCCA
>NW_019427441.1:0-472 GCF_002814215.2 Seriola lalandi dorsalis
GTGACGTCACCCACAAGTTTCTGAAGCTCAGAGTGAGCTGCCCTACTGTTGCCATCTTGGCAGTGTCTGACTCTGCCCCCTAACTCCCAGCCAATCCAAATATGGTCAAAGAGGAGGGGCGTGGGCGGAGCTGAGACTTTGGTGCATGTCGATTTGTGACAAGCATACGCTTACCCACCTGTCACTCAAACAGGCCACGCCCTCAATCCTCCATAACTGTAGTCCTTAATAAAAATGTAAGCAGGTGAGTTATATAAACAGGTGTCATGAAGGAGGAAATTAGCTCTAGAGACAAAAACAGTTTCTGTACCAGGCTGTAAACATGTTGATTTCTGCTGTAAAGTTGGACAGTTTAACATGGGAGTCTATGGAGACTGACTCACTGTTGGAGCCAGACTCTAGTGGTCACTTTGTTTTTCTTGCTGTCTATATTGTTTGTATTTACTGTATTATGTGTGATGACTGAATAAAA
>NW_019427442.1:0-454 GCF_002814215.2 Seriola lalandi dorsalis
TCAATTCATCTGGAACAAAGAGTCAAAAGTTTAAAACAAGTAGAAACAACTGGATTTTCATGGAGCGTCTTTCCTGCAGTGACGTTCAGTGGATCATGGCATCAACAAAAGTGAGTGTAGGCCTGTGATTGGTGCTTCTCTGCCATGATGTGAGGTCACAGCAACAAGTGCCTTGAAGTTCAGTTCATGAACAACCACCTGAATGTGTCAGAAAACACACCCCTGACTGTGTGTGTGTGTTTGTGTGTCATGTTTTCCAGAGCCTGCAGAGCGGTGCGATGGAGGATGGGAAGCCGGTGTGGGCGCCCCACCCAGCGGACGGGTTCCAGCTGGGCACCATAGTGGACATCGGAGCCGACAGCCTCACCATCGAGCCTCTCAAACAGAGGGGAAAGGTGAGCGAGCGGCGGCGGCGTCACAGATCCAGCAGCTGGATCTCTTCACACGTCTCGTT
>NW_019427443.1:0-430 GCF_002814215.2 Seriola lalandi dorsalis
CAGAGGATGAACAAGGCTTTAGATGTAGTATTTAGCTGCAGTCATATCTCGTGTGGTTCTGCTTCTGTAGAGCAAAAATACTTTATGGTTTTTAATACAAAAGGTGGAAATCTAGAGCTACAATCATTTATTTTTATCTTATATTTAGTATTATAAATGGCCTGGTCTGGTCAGGTTGAAGTTAGTTGGAGCTATGCAGAGAATATAATGATGTCTCCAACCTCTATGCACCAATGACAGTCCATAACCCAGTGCACACAGAGCCGAGTGGAGCCACCTGGGTGTGGTCTATAGTCGGCGCTCTAAACGGCACGTACTGGCTTCATTAATTAAAAGTTTACCATCTCCACCACCTGTAGCTGTTTGATTATCAGCTGATAGAGACTGAACATCACACCTGCCCACCTCCTGTACACTGCACTCCCATTAA
>NW_019427444.1:0-538 GCF_002814215.2 Seriola lalandi dorsalis
ATGTAGTGGCGTTCTATGTTTCTGCCTGCGGAAGGAGACGGCGACCTGATTTTGCAGCTCTTCAAACAGGTGAATATTATCTTTTTTACATCCAAGCACACCCAGCTTCTTGAAAAGTATCCCTAAATTAACGTTACATCCCAGAGTGTATGTTTTTTTTTCCAGAAAAATCTCAAATCACAGATTAATTTAAAAAGAGAGTTCGCAAGGAGGAGAATTGTGAGGACAGAGTGCAGATATAATTAGTTCTTCTAATATGGGAAAAAAGTGAATGTGTCAGGACTGACAGTAGGTAGTAGTGAGAGAGGGGTCAAGGCGAGAGTACCAAGTCTTTAAGAGTGTATTAACGAGTGTAATAAAGCCGACGTTTACATGATTTTAACATCACTTTTTATTCATCTTCCAAAATGTTCTCAAAAGCAAAGAGTGAGTGGCTTTGACCCGCAGTGGCTGGAGAGATAATGATAAATATATATAAAAGAAAATACACACTGAATCCCCCAGAGCACGACATCAAAAATCTCCTCCTCTTCCCCCT
>NW_019427445.1:0-312 GCF_002814215.2 Seriola lalandi dorsalis
TGGCTGATGTAATTGATTGCTCATAGTGATGCATCAATGTGTAAGCAGCATTTTGGAGCTAATTTAGTCCATTAGTTTCCAACCTCAGGGTCGGACCCCTTTAAAGGGTCACAAGATAAATCGGGTTGGTCACAAGCCAAAAAGGTTGGGAGCAGCTAGTGTTATCTATAATAATGTACATCTCATCATGTGTTTTATATTTTAAATATTAATCTGAAAAGTAAGTGGTAACTATAACTGTTAAACAGTGGTGGAGGAGGTGTTCACATCCTGTTGTTAAGCAATAGTACCAATTAAACACTGTAAAAAAAA
>NW_019427446.1:0-312 GCF_002814215.2 Seriola lalandi dorsalis
AAATGTCATAGTATAGTAAGGAATAAAAACGCCAAAAAACGTCATACTATAATAAGGCATAAAATGTCAAAAATCGTCATAGGCATAAAAATGTCAAAAAACGTCATAGTATAGTAAGGCATAAAAACGCCAAAAAATGTTATACTATTATAAGGCATAAAATGTCAAAAAATGTCATAGTATAATAAGACATAAAACATCATAGTATAGTATGGCATAAAAATGTCAAAAAACGTCATAGGCATAAAAATGTCAAAAAACGTCATAGGCATAAAATGTCAAAAAACGTCATAGGATAGTAAGGCATAAAAA
>NW_019427447.1:0-365 GCF_002814215.2 Seriola lalandi dorsalis
GGCTAATGCCAGCTGAACCCTCACAACACTAATCTTATAGAATTGATTATTGAGTGTGTGTGTGTGTGTGTGTGTTCGTGTGTGTGTCTGACCTTTGTGGCCAGGGCCTCTGCATTTTCCCTGCACGACTTCTCGATCTCCAGCTGAGTCTGCAGAACGCTCACCTCCTCAATCACCATCTGAGACACTGAGAGAGAGAGAGAGAGAGAGAGAGAGAGAGGGAGAGAGAGAGGGAGAGAAGGAGAGAGGGGTAGAGAGAGGGAGAGATAGGGAGAGAGAAAGAGAGAGGGGTAGAGAGAGGGAGAGAGAGGGAGAGAGGGGTAGAGAGAGGGAGAGAGAAAGAGAGAGGGGTAGAGAGAGGGAGA
>NW_019427448.1:0-1375 GCF_002814215.2 Seriola lalandi dorsalis
TCATAGTATAGTAAGGCAAAAAAATGTAAAAAAACGTCATAGCATAGTATGGCAAAAAAAAGTCATAGTATAATAAGGCATAAAAACGGAAAAAAAAGTCATAGTATAATAAGGCATAAAAACGGAAAAAAAACATCTTAGTATAGTAAGGCAATAAAACGTCAAAAAACATCATAGTATAGTGAGGCAAAAAAATGTCAAAAAACGTCATAGTATAGTAAGGCAAAAAAAAAATCAAAAAACGTCATAGCATAGTATGGCAAAAAAAAGTCATAGTATAATAAGGCATAAAAACGGAAAAAAAAGTCATAGTATAATAAGGCATAAAAACGGAAAAAAAACATCTTAGTATAGTAAGGCATAAAAACGGAAAAAACGTCATAGTATAGTAAGGCATAAAAAGTCAAAAAAACATCATAGTATAGTAAGGCATAAAAATGTCAAAAAACGTCATTATATAGTATGGCAAAAAAAAGTCATAGTATAATAAGGCATAAAAACTGAAAAAAAAAACTCATAGTATAGTAAGGCAAAAAAACTGAAAAAAACGTCATAGTATAGTAAGGCAAAAAAATGTCAAAAAACGTCATAGTATAGTAAGGCAAAAAAATGTAAAAAAACGTCATAGCATAGTATGGCAAAAAAAAGTCATAGTATAATAAGGCATAAAAACGGAAAAAAAAGTCATAGTATAATAAGGCATAAAAACGGAAAAAAAACATCTTAGTATAGTAAGGCAATAAAACGTCAAAAAACATCATAGTATAGTGAGGCAAAAAAATGTCAAAAAACGTCATAGTATAGTAAGGCAAAAAAAAATCAAAAAACGTCATAGTATAGTATGGCAAAAAAAAGTCATAATATAGTAAGGCAAAAAATCTTCAAAAAAACGTCATAGTATAGTATGGCAAAAAAAGTCATACTGTAATAAGGCAAAAAAAAGTCAAAAAACATCATAGTATAGTATGGCAAAAAAAAATTCAACAAACGTCACAGTATAGTATGGCAAAAAAAGTCATAGTATGATAAGGCATAAAAACGGAAAAAAACGTCACAGTATAGTATGGCAAAAAAAAGTCATTGTATAATAACGCATAAAAACAGAAAAAAAATGTCATAGTATAGTAAGGCAAAAAAACGGAAAAAAACGTCATAGTATAGTAAGGCATAAAAACATCAAAAAACGTCATTATATAGTATGGCAAAAAAAAGTCATAATATAATAAGGCATAAAAACGGAAAAAAACGTCATAGTATAGTAAGGCAAAAAAATGTCAAAAAACGTCATAGTATAGTAAGGCAAAAAAATGTCAAAAAATGTCATAGTATAGTATGGCAAAAAAAAGTCATAGTATAATAAGGCATAAAAACGGAA
>NW_019427449.1:0-309 GCF_002814215.2 Seriola lalandi dorsalis
GTGTGTGTGTGTGTGTGTGTGTGTGTGTGTGTGTGTTTTTCATTTTGGGGGGCAAAATGACAGTGCGAACAGCAGCTGTTGTGCATTGTATGTGTGTGTGTGTGTTGGAGTGTGTGTACGTGTTTCATTATCTCTGTGGCTTGTTGTATTTGTGACACGCCACTTCACTTTGTACACAATTTGAAGGCGACTGCCGTGCTTGGAATACTCAAATTAGTGAATCTTGCTCAACATGGACACACACACACACACACACACACACACACACCATAATGTGATTTATAAGAGGAGAACAAAGCTAAACACACT
>NW_019427450.1:0-1079 GCF_002814215.2 Seriola lalandi dorsalis
AGTATAGTATGGCGAAAAATTTCAAAATGAGTAATAGTATAGTAAGGCATAAAATGGAAAAAAACAACATAGTATAGTATGGCGAAAAAAGTCGGAATACGTCTAAGTATAATAAGGCATGAAATGCAAAAAAACGACATAGTATAGTATGGCGAAAAATTTCAAAATGAGTAATAGTATAGTAAGGCATAAAATGCAAATGAACAACATATTATAGTATGGCAAAAAAAAATCAAAATATGTAATAGTACAGGAACTCATAAAATGCAAAAAAACGACATAGTATAGTATGGTGAAAAAAGTCAAAATACGTCAAAATATAGTAAGGCATGAAATGCAAAAAAACGACATAGTATAGTATGGTGAAAAAAAGTAAAAATAAGTAGTAGTATAGTAAGGCATAAAATGCAAAAAAACAACATAGTATAGTATGGCGAAAAATTTCAAAATGAGTAATTGTATAGTAAGGCATAAAATGCAAAAAAACCAACATAGTATAGTATGGCGAAAAAAGTCAAAATACGTCAAAATATATTAAGGCATGAAACGCAAAAAAACAACAGTAAAGCATGGAAAAAAATTCAAAATGGGTAATAGTACAGTTACTCATAAAATGCAAAAAAACAACATAGTATTGTATGGCGAAAAATGTAAAAATAAGTAATAGTATAGTAAGACATAAAATGCAAAAAAACAACATAGTATAGTATGGTGAAAAATTCAAAATAGGTAATAGTACAGTAGCTCATAAAATACAAAAAAAGGACATAGTATAGTATGGCGGAAAATGTCAAAATGAGTAACACTATAGTAATGTCAAAAATGCAAAAAAAAAACAACAGTATAGTATGGCGAAAAATTCAAAATACGCAAAAGTACAGTAACTCATAAAATGCAAAAAAACAACATAGTATAGTATGGCAAAAAATTCAAAATATGTCAAAATATAGTAAGGCATGAAATGCAAAAAACGACATAGTATAGCATGGCGAAAAATTCAAAATATGTAATAGTACAGTAACTCATAAAATGCAAAAAAACGACATAGTATAGTATGGCGAAAAATTTCAAAATGAGTA
>NW_019427451.1:0-354 GCF_002814215.2 Seriola lalandi dorsalis
AAAAATCTGGGTCACCATGATGCAGAAACACAACAACACACACACATTCAGGTTGGTGGTGTATTTAGTGACACACACTGTTGTTGAACATCTGTGATGGAAACACAAAAGTACAAATCGACAGAGCTCCTCAGCTGTGATCTTGAAGAAGCTTTTACAATAACGCTTCAGTGAACTTTAAATAAGAAAATAAGCTGCTGTTTGTCTTTATATTTGAACTGAAAAGAATTCAAAGCAACAACAACAAATTAAAGTCAAGTTTGTTTTGTGTCAGAGGAATTTAAAATCAACTTCAGTTCATCCTTCAGTCTCTGATGAGCTGCTCTCTGTCGCCTCCTGCTGTCAGGAGTCAAA
>NW_019427452.1:0-307 GCF_002814215.2 Seriola lalandi dorsalis
TGTTGATCAGCAGTAAGTATGACTTCAGTTACAGTGTCAGTCTTATGTTCTCTACACGGTGAGGCACAGAAGCTGCCAATAAAAAGCTTTCTATAGGCTGACAATTGGTTTTTATGCCTTTGCGCTTTCAACAGCCAGGGCTGGATGGACTGATAAATTCAGAAGGAACTGATTCGATTTTGGTGGTCAAAGGTCAAGGTCACACTGACTCTGGATTAACAGGGTCAATATCAGTGTGCTATGGTCAGTCAGCTTCTCAGACTGTTGACAATGAGATGTGCTGTGGAGAAAACTGCTGTACAGGGCA
>NW_019427453.1:0-365 GCF_002814215.2 Seriola lalandi dorsalis
TACAGTACAAGATCGGATGAACTGATTCATTTGCCTCTCTACTGCCCTGATCTCTGTCGCCTGCCAAGGTGTTGTTTTCTGTGGAGCTCTACCTGTAAGGAGACAAAAATAAAGGTTTTAGTAACAGTATAAAGGAGAAGCTACAGTTCCAAGTCCTGCGTCGGTACATACAGTACAAGTGAAATTATGAGGGTGATCAGGGCTGATATAAGCATCTGTCCTCAGTGATTTGACCCGTGTTCAGCTCTCAGTCATCAGTTTACAGCTGACATAAACCTACATCATATGCCAGTCTAGTTTTTGAGATACTCTACCTTATCTGAAAGACCTCATCATTCCCTACTGTCCCAGCAGAGCACTTTGCT
>NW_019427454.1:0-427 GCF_002814215.2 Seriola lalandi dorsalis
GCAGAGCGGCTGTGTGTCGTCGACAAGAAGGTAGGAACGATTCCTTTTATCCTCATATATTTTATTTTTATTATTATCCATCCATTTTTCTTCCTTATTTCTTACCTTCCTGCTGAAAAACTTGTTTTTACTTCACTGATGGTTCATTCGGAGCGACCAGAGACGAAGACGATGACATTTCGGTTGAAGTTTTAACCATTAAAAAGGAGCTATTTGTAAGTTTTGCTAATGCTACATAGCTAACGTTAGCATTAGCAGCTGTTCACTCACCAGTCTAGAAGAAACTTTGCGAGTTCAGCGTCAATTCCCTTGTCTGTATTGCGACTTTTTCTTCTACTGAAGTTAGCACGCTAACCAGCCCATCTCGTGACTTTTCCGATAGCGAGTCAGTTGTAGCCTCCTCTTGCTAAGCTACGTTCGGAGGCAG
>NW_019427455.1:0-455 GCF_002814215.2 Seriola lalandi dorsalis
GTTCAACAACGGTACTGACAGCTGGGTCACTGGCTGGGGCGCAGTCAACGAGGGAGGTGAGTCTGCTTGTTGCTGTAAAACAGTTTTATCAGTCACATAAAGTGTAGGTGGATGCATGAATTGTTTCTCTTCTTGTTGGTCTCTCAGTGTCTTTACCGTTCCCTCAAACTCTACAAGAGGTGGAGGTGCCAGTTCTGGGAAACAGACAGTGTAACTGTCTCAATGGAGTCAGCACAGTCACAGACAACATGATCTGTGCTGGTGTTCTGGCAGGAGGCAAAGACTCATGTCAGGTCAGCTGCTTCTTTTCATTTGTCACTTGTTGGTAAATGTGTTTAGGATTTCCTCGCCGTCTCAGACGTGTCCTCTCCATCTCCTCAGGGTGACTCAGGAGGTCCAATGGTGAGCAAACAGGGCTCCGTGTGGGTCCAGTCTGGAATAGTCAGTTTTGGTTT
>NW_019427456.1:0-306 GCF_002814215.2 Seriola lalandi dorsalis
TAGTCAGGAGCTTTGTTGGCGCTCTGCTATCTTGAGACAGTGATGGACCGGAAAAGAACCTGGTCTGAATTCAGTGGCGCTGTTGTTATCTTAAGGACACATTGTCAAAAGTCATATGTGCCGACGTACAGGACTGGGCTCACTGGTCTGGACTACTGGGCTGACTGGTCAGGGCTCTGTGTGAAACACTGCGTCGTTATAATATCAATCCACTAATGTACAGGTTTTTAAAGGCAATGGGAGATGGCAGTGTGATTGGTTTATTGGGAGTTACTGAATTATTAACACTGTTCCTCCTCTACCTCA
>NW_019427457.1:0-361 GCF_002814215.2 Seriola lalandi dorsalis
TTTTTTTTTTTTTATCATACGATACTATGACGATTTTATACCTTACTTTACTATGACATCTTTATACCTTAGTATACTATGATGTTTTTTGATGTTTTTATGCCTTATCACACTATGCCATTTTTTCGCTTTTTTTGCCATACAATACTATGTCTTTTTTTTTTTTTTTACTTTTAAGGTCTTCCTAAACCATGACGTCTTTATACCTTACTATACTATGACGTTTTTTGATTTTTTTATGCTTTATTATTTTATATCGTTTTTTTTCACTTTTTTTGCCATTGTATACTATGATTTTTTTTTTTCACTTTTAAGACCTTGCTATATTATGACATCTTTATACCTTTTTATACCATGACGT
>NW_019427458.1:0-305 GCF_002814215.2 Seriola lalandi dorsalis
GTTGAACCAAAATGATTTCCTAAATACTTGAGAATGCAAGCTGATAAATAATTCTTTGTAATATTTTGTTTTTCTGGGCTAAACCTCTGTAAAGAAATTCTATTTCAGTACTTCATGATTTTCTTTTGCATGTCGCCCATGCAGCCAGAGGTGATTGTAAAAATGAAAAACAATCACATTAGAGAGTGATACTTTGAAAGAGGCCATTGTTAATTAATAAAACCTTCCAGATGTATTTACACACACACACACACACACACACACACACACACACACACACACACACACACACACACACACACACA
>NW_019427459.1:0-420 GCF_002814215.2 Seriola lalandi dorsalis
TTACCTCTGAGGGAATTAACACGGAACATTCATCATTAGGTCCAGACTGAAATAACAACCAGTGAGTCAGAGGAGGTGAAAAAGGGGATCAGACTCACCGTTCTCTATCTTACTGCGGGGGTGGGGGCCGCTGAACGCCAGGATCTTCCCTGGAATGATCCAGTTCATGTCCCCGTTTTCTACGCGCTGAAGACACGGAGACAACAGACAGAGAGGAGGTGAGCGACACAGACAGTCACACTAAAACATTTGAATATAACAGCAAAATTCTCATGGTGCTTTGATATCATTAGTAATAATGACACATAAAAAGACATTCCTTCCATGTATCACATACATTTCTTAAATGTAGGAATGATAAGACGACCGGTCTCGCTGAGGTCTCTGAGGACAATCTTGTGAATGATCATTACAATCATG
>NW_019427460.1:0-349 GCF_002814215.2 Seriola lalandi dorsalis
GAAGTCGTTAGAAAAGCTGGTCGATGGTCAGTGTGAATATATATACATTATATGTATATGTATAACATTTATCCATAGGAACTGTCCTGGTTCATTGCAGTTAGTGTGCGTTTGATTTCTCCACCTCCACCATGTCTGCCCATCCCCACCCCGTCCTCCGTCCGTCCAGCTCAGTCTGAAGCTCACAGGCTGCTGCTGCTGATGATGATGATGGTTATACAGAGGAGGAAGAGGCTGTCCTGCTCTAACTCTCTGTCTGTCTCTCTCTCTCTCTCTCTCTCTCTCTCTCTCTCTCTCTCTCTCTCTCTCTCTCTCTCTCTCTCTCTCTCTCTCTCTCTCTCTCTCTCTC
>NW_019427461.1:0-305 GCF_002814215.2 Seriola lalandi dorsalis
AAAGGTCATAAAAACATCATAGTATGGTAAGGAATGAAACAACATAGTACAGTAAGGCATAAAAATGCCAAAAAAACATCATAGTATAGTACAGCATAAAAAAGGTAAAAAACGTCATACTATATTAAGGCATAAAAGGTCATAAAAACGTTATAGTATGGTAAGGCATCAAATAAAATAGTATCGTAAGGCATAAAAATGCCAAATAAAATTCATAGTATAGTATGGCATGAAATGTCAAAAAAAACATCATAGTATATTAAGGCACCAAAGGTCATAAAAACCTCATAGTATGGTAAAGCATC
>NW_019427462.1:0-303 GCF_002814215.2 Seriola lalandi dorsalis
CAGTGTTGTAGTTTCCTGCCAGGAGCTCAAAATGGACTTTTATCAAGTTTTAAGCCACATACACTTTTTACATGTTGATGGTTTTCAGCTCTATATTTGAACCAGATGAAGGATTTTAGTCGTCGGACGTCTGGATCTGAAGTTATCAGAGAAACAAGCTGAGGAAATGTTAGACAGCTCAGCTCCCAGCTGCTGGAGACGTCCTGTCCTGTGTCACTGAAGAGCGTCGCTGAATCTCTGAGTGTTAAAGTCAAACTGCTTTATTCAGTGTTTCTACTGGTTCTAATCCCCTGGTGTGTTTGT
>NW_019427463.1:0-402 GCF_002814215.2 Seriola lalandi dorsalis
GTCTCATGTCTCAAGAGTCACTTGTCTAAAGTGCTTGTAAATGCTACTTGATGATTGTTATGGTCATTGGTTGCTTAGTATTTTCAGGATGCTTGCATGGATCCAGCTGTTACCTGGGAGGAGCTTTATCAACGAAGCCTTGAGGTGAATGCGATGGCCATGGAGTCGTTAGTTAAAACACGCGGCCGAGCAGAGGGAGCAACACCTGCTACAAGCAGAAGCTTGCCACTGCCATCCAGCAGCCGGACACTGCCCAGGTATCCACCCTTTTTGCTCATGATGGTAAGTGCTTGTGTTTTCTTTTGTTTTACATTATATGATTGTCTTGGTATGGTTGTTTAATATTAGTGTTCATGTGATTTGTGTGTTGTGTGACTAGATCACAACACAGTGGGGGCAGTT
>NW_019427464.1:0-334 GCF_002814215.2 Seriola lalandi dorsalis
AGTGTAGATCAGTCCTCAGCAGTGATGAAGCTGAGCTCCACAACAGGAAAGTGTCTGATGGTCTAAATGAGCACAAAGAGCTCAGATGGAGAAGATGGATAAGTCCGTAAAGTCCGTAAAAGTAGACAAGCTTCTCAGCATTATTTCATGAAGTGAACACAGTGCACGTTTCACATCTGTCTGACACAGTTTAACAAGGTGTCCTTTCAAAATAAGACTAGGTATAGATCTAGTGTATGACTGGACCGTGTATTGTTTCCACTGTAAAAGACGTAATAGAAACTGTTCCCACCAAAACTGTTTCTGTTGAGCTGAAACTTTTCCTCAGATCCAA
>NW_019427465.1:0-376 GCF_002814215.2 Seriola lalandi dorsalis
ACCAGTTCACCTCCCGCTCTGCTCCTCCTCTTCGTCACCAGCGTCTTCGGGGTGTAAATAAAAGCAAACGAACTCCAGTTCAGGCTGTAGATGTGTGAATTTGTCAGCGTCAGTGACATTTCTACAGCGGGAAAGTGGCTGCGTTTATACGCACGTGTCACATGACGGCTTTTTCACGTCACATCATCACAACTAGTTTGGAGACAATATGAGATGTACACAATTTATATGGAGTTTTACTTGTGTAAATATATTTACATTCAGCATGAAGGTCGTCCCCTCTTCCTCAGAGCTCTACAGAACTTCAGGATCCAATAATAATGATCGATCATTTAAACTTTAAATGATCGACAGGTATCAGAATATTACTTTCATG
>NW_019427466.1:0-343 GCF_002814215.2 Seriola lalandi dorsalis
TTGATGAGTCCCTCACATCTCTCCTCAGCATCTGACAGATTCTCTGATTCCTAGTTCATTGTATGGACGTATCATGTTAGCACATCAATGTCTTATCGCAGAAACATGAAAAATTACAGCTGTCTGCTCAAGTGTACTTACGGATGCTACTTGGAGCTGCAGATCGTTTTTCTCCTGCAGAAGAGACACCATCTTCTCTTCCAGTTCCTTCTTCTTGGCCAGTGCAGTAGCCAAGTCAGTTTTCATCTTCTCATAGTTTTCCTTCATCTGAGCCAGCTCCTTCTCAGTTTCAGCACTCTTCAGCAGTGGCTTGATCTTGTAGTACACCTTCATCCATGGCCAG
>NW_019427467.1:0-575 GCF_002814215.2 Seriola lalandi dorsalis
CATAGTATAGTAAGGCCTAAAAAGTGAAAAAAAACGACATAGTACAGTAAGGCCTAAAAAGTGAAAAAAAACGACATAGTATAGTATGGCAAAAAAGTGAAAAAATAAAATGTTACAATAAGGCATTAAAACGTCAAAAAACATCAAACTATATTAAGGTATAAAGATGTCATAGTATAGTAAGGCCTAAAAAGTGAAAAAAAAAAGACATAGTACAGTAAGGTCTAAAAAGTGAAAAAAAACGGCATAGTATAGTATGGCAAAAAAGTGAAAAAATGAAGTAGTATAATAAGGTATAAAAACATCAAAAAACATCAAAGTATAGTAAGGAATAAATATGTCATAGTATAGTAAGGCTAAAAAATGAGAAAAAACTACATAGTACACTAAGGCCTTAAAAGTGAAAAAATAAAATGGTACAATAAGGCATAAAGACATCAAAAACCATCACAATATAGTAAGGAATAAAGGTGTCATAGTATAATGATGCCTAAAAAGTGATAAAAAAAGACATAGTACAGCAAGGTCTAAAAAGTGAAGAAAAACAACATAGTATAGTATGGCAAAAAAGTGAA
>NW_019427468.1:0-372 GCF_002814215.2 Seriola lalandi dorsalis
AACTAGTTAATTAATTAGCTTGCTAACACTTTATAAATCATTTATAAGCTGTTATAACACAGTAGATAAAAATGGGCGACAGTGACCTGTTGCTTGCCAAATAGTGAGCCCACATGTATCTGTACTGTTGAGCCTCATATCTTTTGTTTTCATATCGTTTTCTCCATCATTTTCAGTGGGAAAATGCCAGAGGTGGACTACGCTGTTCTGAGCGAGTGGTTTGATTGGATCACAGCTAACATTTCCATTCCCGTCGATCTGATTGGTGAGAATAACACAAAGCACAAACACACATTTAGTAAACATGATCAAGACAAGAAAAACGGTGGCTGTAGTGTTCACTCATTGAAAGGTTGAGAATATAATGAGATG
>NW_019427469.1:0-353 GCF_002814215.2 Seriola lalandi dorsalis
AAATCAACAGTAAGTTAAAGTTGAAGGATTGGAATTCTACAAAGTAGAGGTTGGCAATATTCACGCTTGTGCAACATTAAACACACCAGTAGTTATACTTAAAGGCATTTATTTACAATGGAGCAGAGTAAAACACAATGTCTAATCTAGTACATACAGGTGTGTGTATGTATGTGTGTGTGTCTGTGTGTCTGCGGGGACACAAACAAAGGCAAGATGGCCGATTCAAAGTGGTCACTGTGACCGCATGACCTGAACAAAGAAGACTACACAAGATGGCGGTAAACAAAGAAACTACTCAAAATGGCCACTGAGACCACCTGGTGTGTGTGGGAGGGAAGTGAGTTTCTTCG
>NW_019427470.1:0-430 GCF_002814215.2 Seriola lalandi dorsalis
AAAATACATCATAGTATATTAAGGCATAAAAGGTCATAAAAACGTCGCAGTATGGCAAGGCATGAGATGAAATAATATAATTAGGCATAAAATGCCACAAAATGTCATAGTAGTATGGCATAAAACATCAAAAATACACCATAGTATATTAAGGCATAAAAGGTCATAAAAACGTCATAATATGGTCAGGCATCAAACGAGATAATATAGTAAGGCAGAAATTTGCAAAAAACGCCATAGTATAGTATGGCATAAAATGTCAAAAAAACATCACAGTATGGCAAGGCATGAGACGAAATAATATAATTAGGCAGAAAAATGTAAAAAACGCTATAGTATAGTATGGCATAAAATGTCAAAAATACATTAGAGTATATTAAGGCATAAAAGTTCATAAAAACGTCAAAAATATGGTCAGGCATCAAACAAG
>NW_019427471.1:0-372 GCF_002814215.2 Seriola lalandi dorsalis
CTAATTCAGTGTTCCCGTTGTCCATCTGAAAACAATCATCTAATTAATGAGATATTAGGCCTTAAAATCAGTTATTTCAGTTGCAGTTTGCTTAGTTATACTACTTGTCACCAATAGGTGGCGGTAGCAGCCTTGTAATCTGAATGACTGACGCTGTAAACCTTCGTTAGAGGAAGTCCGCTCAGTCACATCAAAGACAGTCATAGCTACAGCAGCGTGGTTGAAAATTCACAGACTGTCTTTCTGTTTGGTGGCAGGTGAGATAAGTACACAAGTAGTGCGATAAGTATTGATGTTAGGGGTATTCGCGTTTGTTTGTTACATGTATGTTTTATATGTGTATCAAGCGGTACAAGGAAAGGCAGCTAAAAC
>NW_019427472.1:0-358 GCF_002814215.2 Seriola lalandi dorsalis
ACTGACTCACAATTAAACTCCACACGAACCAAGGCAGCGGCCTCTGAGCTAAGCTGCAACTTCAGGCTGTTGCAAACACAGCTCAGAGGCTGCTTGTGTCTGGACTTTATGAAAGGACCTCTGCAGAGGCAGCATATGTAGGGCAAGTTTTGAAGGCATGTTGCCGGGGAACATATGGTAGTTTCCTCTATCTTGTGAACATTCTTAAGCAAGGCAGTTCCTCAGTTTGTACCTGCTGTAAATCTTAAACCTGGCTGACAGCACTTAAAGTGTGAACGTGTACGCACACACACACGCACACACACACGCACACACACACACACGCACACACACACACACACGCACACACACACACACA
>NW_019427473.1:0-435 GCF_002814215.2 Seriola lalandi dorsalis
AAGGTAGTCGCTGTAGAGGCTGATGAAGGAGCTATTTACTGTTTGTTTTTTCACAGTTGGGCTCCACAGGAAGGTAAAAACAAACTAAATGTCAGGTTTGTTCCTTTGACTCAGAGAGTTCACCTCAAATTTAACTGCTGCAGGGAAAGAAACTGAGAGAACTGTGATTTTCATATAATGCAGAGATCCCAGCGTGACTGGTTAATACCAAATACAGTCAATAATTTCACAGAGATGGATGATTCCAAGTTTTATTTGGCACAGCACAGTACAAGTATACTGTATGTTCACATCAGGATTCGGGATCTGAACAGTCACAGCAGACGTGACGTCTGTGTGCAACGGCACAAATGTTTTGGTTTTATCTGTTAAAAGATATTTCAGTTTGTTGAAGAATCAATCGATCAAAAATACTGATTTAGACCCTCACTTTTA
>NW_019427474.1:0-582 GCF_002814215.2 Seriola lalandi dorsalis
GCTAAATTACAGAGTTGGCGTTCCTCACCAGCCTTTTTAGTCTGTTGGTTTCCATAACCCTGATGCTGCTTCCCGAACACACCGCAGAGAAGAACAGCACACACTTTCCTATTAGTCTTATTTTGTTGATCTGAATTTTTAATTTGCAATTCTGAATCCTTTAGTTTTTCTGCTGCCTTTGGCGTTTCCTCTGCTGTTGTGTAAAGCACTGTGTTATGTTATGAAAAGTAATGAAGTCTGACTGATTGATTCAAAGATATGTCAAAGTATACAAATTCATCAAAATGTGCCATAATATGAAATAACAGTGTATAATTATTAGCATGTTCCAAAATGTCCATTAAAAACGTCAGTGTAATGAGTCAGAAAATCTTATATAGGTTGCACAAAAAATGTGCCAAACACTGGGATATCAGAAAAAATGTCATTGCATAACATGCCATAAAAATGTGCCTTAAAATATTTGTGCCATAATGACATATAAAAATGGAACACAATAAAGTATGTCAAAAAAAATCAAGGATTATTGTGACAATTAAAATGTGAGTTGATTAAAGATGAATTAAAGCAATGATACTTGTT
>NW_019427475.1:0-341 GCF_002814215.2 Seriola lalandi dorsalis
TCCCACTAACAGCCTCAAATTCATGTCTTTCAAATAGAAATTATTCATCACTTTCCTCTTCTTTTTTTTTTTTGCAGATGAAGATGATGAGGAGTATATCAACTTTGTAGTCATTGATGAGTTTCATGAGAAGTTTGGACCTGCTGTATGTTGATTTAAAGTTTCTTTTCTGATGCATAAATCACTGAAGTGTTTTTGACAAATTTTTCTGAATGCATTTACGATAAACACAAGAAGCTTGTGCTACAGAAAATGGACCAGACTCAGTGAATAGCTCCCTAAGTTTAACATGTCCTATGATAACTATTAATTTAGCTATACAGACTAATGAGCAGTGATAA
>NW_019427476.1:0-303 GCF_002814215.2 Seriola lalandi dorsalis
TTTCTATGACTTTTAATGCCTTACTATACTATGACGTTTTCATGCCTTAGTATACTATGATGTTTTTGACGTTATAATGACTTACTATACCATGACGTTTTTATGCTTCACTAAATCATGACTTTTTATGTCTTTTTATACCTTACTATACTATGACATTTTTATGCCTTACTATATTATGACTTTTTATGTGCTACTATATTATGACGTTTTTATGACATTTTATGACTTACTATACTATGACGTTTTCATGCCTTTATATACTATGAGGTTTTTATGTCTCTTTATGCCTTACTATGCTAT
>NW_019427477.1:0-465 GCF_002814215.2 Seriola lalandi dorsalis
TTAAAGTGGGTTAAACCACACAAACTAGTTCTTCCACAGAGCTCTGCTGTTAGAAACATTTACACCCACTAATGACAAAACTAGTTTGATGCAGAATAAACAATCTAGTTTAAAGTGTAAAAGATAATGGAGGAAATCTTTGAGCTGACTCTAATGTGAACTGTTATAGTACAGAGTTGTAGTGTGAAGAGAGACAACAAGCATCATCATCATCATCATCATCATCATCATCATCACAGAGTTTAATGAGCTCTGGCTGAATATGTCCTGAATGTTAAAGACATCAGTGTGATTCACATCAAGTATCATTTAATAACATTACACAACATGGCCGACATTATAATCAGTGAATCCCTGAGACTGTGATGTCAGACTGAGTCGTGCTCTTCATCACCAGTAAACTGATCTTCATGTGTAAAATCAGCGGAGCGTCCCTTTACAGACACATGAAGAAGAAGCTTTGGA
>NW_019427478.1:0-377 GCF_002814215.2 Seriola lalandi dorsalis
AATAAGAATAAGAGTGCGGAGCGCAGAGGAGGAAAGAAAGAGGCGACGGCGGCGTTCAGAGGGTGTTTAGTGGTTGAATTTACTACCAGCATCATCAGCATCTCCGTGTGAGGATCCAAACTGCGGGAGACTGCTGCTGCTCACTCCTCTTCATCTTCACACTAACTGTTTTTTTTTTTGGTGTGTGCAGAAGCCAGACAGTGAATTCCAGGTCCTGAAACCACAGCTGCGTAAACTTGGCCAGATCTGGTGACATTGTAGCCTCCGTGTGTGTGTGTTTGCGTGTGTGTGTGTGTGTGTGCGCGTGTGTGTGTGTGTGTGTAGCATGTGTGTGCGCTGAGCAGCCTGGATGGATATGCGGCTCACCGAGGGAATTT
>NW_019427479.1:0-318 GCF_002814215.2 Seriola lalandi dorsalis
TCCGTCGTTACTGTCATTGTCCCGTTCCGTTTCTCCATTGTTTTTGCCGTCGTCTTTTCCATTTCGTTTAATCCGTGCCGTAATGTCCTTCCTTTTTGTTATACTCCTCCCCTTTACGGCTCCCGCTGCTAGGGGAAAGAGCCTCCACCTTCTTAATTTCAACACTTGTTCTTTTTTGTTGTTTTAGAAATGTTTGTCTCGTTAAATTTGTCGCTCTTCTCTCGTCCTCTCCCTCCACACGTGCACACTCCGGAACCGGAAACTCGTGTTCAGAGTGGTATGGCCGTAAGCGAGAGGGAGCGCGACAAATACCCTCTT
>NW_019427480.1:0-344 GCF_002814215.2 Seriola lalandi dorsalis
GTAAGGCAGGAGCCATGTCCTGTAATGCAGTGAGGGCTGGAGGATCAGAGAGCACGGGGAAGAAGAGAGAGAGAGCCAGAGAAGAGCAGAAAAAGATAAAGATTGTTATCGCTGTAACGGTAAACATTCACCTGAGGACTGTTGGTTCAAATAGGAAAAGTGTCATGCCTGTGGAATAACTGGACACATAGCTCGAGCGTGTCGCAATAAGAAAAAGTTAAATGCTGACAGGAGAAATGACAGAAGGCCCAGAGCAAGTGGAAGACGCTACACACAGGAGAGAAAAGTGCATTATTGTTCTCCCAGAGTGGCAGAAGGGAGTGATGAAGACGAACAGCCATTAT
>NW_019427481.1:0-379 GCF_002814215.2 Seriola lalandi dorsalis
ATGTCTTAAATTAGGTGGTGTGATACCTGCAGATACTCTAATGTAAGAATAGGTGGTGTTACCTGTGCTGGAGAGCGCCCAGATGAGAGTCAGAGAGAGGATCAGCTTCATCGTGATGAACAGGTGCGTACTGCAGATCAGTTTCCCCAGGTGGTGACACTACACCTGATCAGCTACACTTTATATACTCCACAGGTGTAGAGTAAATTTATGACAGTTGCGTGAAGCCCTCAGTGATTGGCTGTTTCCCCAATATTACAGAACAATCATTCAGACTGTCACCCCCTCTTCTGTTTGGTGGAAAAAGAAGTTAACTCTTCTTAATTTCGTCAATGATCAGTTGTTCAGTCAAAATGAAAAGTATGAAGTTGGAAATTCA
>NW_019427482.1:0-418 GCF_002814215.2 Seriola lalandi dorsalis
CTGTTGTTAAAGACAGGGTCATGTGTGAAAGTCACTGAGCGATGGACAAAACTAGTGCATGCTTCAACTCAGGCACAACAGAGTCAATGAAATATCATCCAGGAGGACCGTTTCAACAAATACATCTATGCGTTTAAATGTCCCAAATTCTCTCTTCCTCATTGATACACTGTCACACGTACTTGGAAATAACCTGGCAAAAACAATGACATAGAGTTCATCACAGGGGAATTAGCTCAAATGGTAGAGCGCTCGCTTAGCATGCGAGAAGTAGTGGGATCGATGCCCACATTCTCCAGCACATCTCTATTCTTGATGACGAGGCATAACTTGCAAAGCACTGACTCTTTCCACACCAGCCTGATGGAAAACTCAGGAACCAGTGAGACAATGAAATGCCATCCTCCTAGAAATCCAG
>NW_019427483.1:0-353 GCF_002814215.2 Seriola lalandi dorsalis
CTCTCAGATGGGAGGGGTTGGATGTCAGAGCTGAGGCCAGAGAAGCACAGCCTTCCTCTGTGACCAGACATCCTGACAGACTGAAGACGCACAAAACAACACGTTACACAATCTGAGGGTGGACTGGACAAGTTACTGCATCACTGGGATCCAGTACATTACCATCACCACCAGTCTTTCTAACTGGAATTTCATCCATGTGACCAGTAATATAAACCAACAATCAGACATCACTGGCAGCACGCTACGTTTCCTTATCAGCTCCACTCAGTTTCAGTTGTTGGTTAGAACAAACTTAAATACACAAAGAGAATTTCAGCCACAAATCAAACTTGTTCACTCTCTCATTAATC
>NW_019427484.1:0-352 GCF_002814215.2 Seriola lalandi dorsalis
GCACTCCACCCACCTCTTAGTCCAGGCCATGGTTCTCTCTCACCTCACCTCCCTTCATTCACAGTGAAACCCGAATAGATAACAGCCCGTCTGGTCTTCGATCAGCCCGAAAAGTAACGAGTCACTCCTCTGCTCATCGACCTCCACTGGCTGCCCATGGCCGCCTGAATCAGATTCACGTCTCTAATGCTGCCTTCAGAGAGACTTCTGACTCTGCTCCATCTACTTGAACTCAATCAGCTTTATGCTCCTCCTCAACCACTGCGTTCCTCCAGGGATCGTCGTCCGTCATCACCATCCCTGCACACAAGACGGTCTCAGTCCAGACTGTTCTGGTCTGAGGTTCCCTGAT
>NW_019427485.1:0-305 GCF_002814215.2 Seriola lalandi dorsalis
CTCACTATTGTGATTTGTGCAAATCTCTCCAAAATAAAATGGAGAATCAGCCAATTTCTTCCCCTAAAATCATATTCTAAATTCTCATCAAACATTGTTTGTGCTCAGACAACAAATTGACTCTACCTTTTTGTGGGGTGGAAAATATGTTCCAGGGTGCATTTTTGAAATGAGTGAACATTAAGTTTTCCTTTTTTTTTTTTCTTTTTTTTTTATTAACAATATGATGAAAAATGTTTATGGTATTATTTGTTACTGCTATACTTGACAGCTGGTGTAGGTTGACTTTTTTTTTTTTTTTTTTT
>NW_019427486.1:0-575 GCF_002814215.2 Seriola lalandi dorsalis
CTCTCCTTACCCTCTCCTTGGCCTCTCCTTGGCCTCTCCTTACCCTCTCCTCCCCTCTCCTTCCCCTCTCCTCCCCCTCTCCTTGGCCTCTCCTCCCCTCTCCTTACCCTCTCCTCTCCTCTCCTTACCCTCTCCTCCCCCTCTCCTTGGCCTCTCCTCCCCTCTCCTTACCCTCTCCTCCCCTCTCCTTACCCTCTCCTCTCCTCTCCTTACCCTCTCCTCCCCTCTCCTCCCCTCCCCTCTCTCCTTACCCTCTCCTTCCCTCTCCTTACCCTCTCTCCTCTCCTTACCCTCTCCTCCCCTCTCCTTCCCTCTCCTTACCCTCTCCTCCCCCTCCTTACCCTCTCCTTACCCTCTCCTCCCCTCTCCTTACCCTCTCCTTACCCTCTCCTTACCCTCTCCTTACCCTCTCCTTCCCTCTCCTCCCCTCCCCTTACCCTCCCCTTACCCTCTCCTCCCCTCTCCTTACCCTCTCCTCCCCTCTCCTTACCCTCTCCTTACCCTCTCCTCCCCTCTCCTCCCCTCTCCTTGGCCTCTCCTCCCCTCCCCTCTCCTTACCCTCTCCTCCCCTCTCC
>NW_019427487.1:0-417 GCF_002814215.2 Seriola lalandi dorsalis
TCACATTCATGAAGTGTTACCATGTTTCCACTCTGCTTATTTATGAAACAGCTGCAAACATAAAAATTAACTAGAAAATTCCAGGGAAATTTTGAGTGCCACGGGGGCTACTGCCGGGATGAGTACATGATTTATTTCCAGTGTTCAAAAGTCACCCTGATCATATTCTGGTTTTGAGAAATGTGTTGATATAAAAGACTCTGATATAAAACAATGTCACATCCCTCCATTATGTATTATGTGGGAAATATCTCATATTCTGTGTTGTTTTTTTTAATAAAACAAGAGGCAACATGTCTTCAAACTGGCATTTAAAGGGTTAAAATCCTGAAAACTAATAAACATTTGGTAGGTTTGAGCAGAACTGAAGTGGTTTAAGAGATGTATGCAAAAAAAAAGCAGAAAAAAATATTGATA
>NW_019427488.1:0-716 GCF_002814215.2 Seriola lalandi dorsalis
TAGCTCAGTTGGGAGAGCGTTAGACTGAAGATCTAAAGGTCCCTGGTTCGATCCCGGGTTTCGGCAGTCTGTTTGTCTGTATTTTGTGACACATTGCCCTAATTGTTAGTCCTGTTGACTCGTATAACTCTGGGGCCTTTGTCTGTTGAGACTCCTACATGTATTCACGTAGTTTCTGACCGTCACTACAGTCAAAATGGAGTGTTAACCCCCCGTCCGCCACTTCTGGAGACCGTACGGTAGCAAAGTCACGGCCATAACCACAGGTCATTCAGATACTGCACTCATAGATGCAGAATCAGCAGTCATTGGGGCATTTCTCTCAAATGCACTTATTACTACAGGCCTTTGTGCATAAAAAATAGTTGGCCTGGAACTCATAAGATCTTCTCCAACCCCTATTAGGGATGTCTGGGAGGGCATTTCACTGGCTCTGTCTCTTCCTTGCACTCCAGTGGAAGAGGACTACTTTTTGATGCCTAGAATGGGTTGGATGCTTAGAAACGTTATTGTGTTTTCGAAGTTGTAGCCTCCATATTTACCAATATATGCCGAAATAGCTCAGTTGGGAGAGCGTTAGACTGAAGATCTAAAGGTCCCTGGTTCGATCCCGGGTTTCGGCAGTGTGTTGTGTCTGTTTTCTTGACACATTGCCCTAATTGTTAGTGCTGTTGACTCGTATAACTCTGGGGCCTTTGTCTGTTGAGACTCCTACA
>NW_019427489.1:0-355 GCF_002814215.2 Seriola lalandi dorsalis
TGGGTATTTCTGCACAGGGTGCTCTGGTCCGTTCTCGTTTCCAGAATGTGGTTAAAATGGATGCTCCCTCTCATTTTTTCTTCGGTCTGGAGCGTAAGAATGGTCAGAGGAGGCTGATACACTCTCTGCGCTCTGACACTGGGCAGCTGCTGCAGGAGTCGGCTCAGATCAATGTGCTGTTGGTTTTTACCAGGAACTTTACAAGGCGGAGTTCCAGGAAGAACCAGAGGTGGCGCTGTCCTTCTATGCGGGCCTTCCTAAGGTCTCTGAGGGGGATAATGCAGAGCTGGAGGCGCAGCTCTCTGCTCAGGAGCTGCAGGAGGCCCTGCAGAGCCTGCAGAGCGGGAAGGCTCCC
>NW_019427490.1:0-310 GCF_002814215.2 Seriola lalandi dorsalis
CTTACTATACTATGACGTTTTTTTGAAAATTTTATTGCATTAGTATATTATGACGTTACTATACTATACTATATTACAATATTACTATTACTATACTATGAGGTTTTAATGACGATTTATAACTTACTATACTATTAAGTTTTTTGACGTTTTTATGCCTCACTATACTATGATGTTTTTTGACCTTTTATGCCTTACTATACTATGACATTTATGCCTTACTATACTATGATGTTTTTACGACTTTTTATGCCTTACTATACTATGACATTTTTATGACATTTTATGCCTTACTATACTATGATGTTTT
>NW_019427491.1:0-354 GCF_002814215.2 Seriola lalandi dorsalis
TTTTCCTGCCATACTATACTTTGATGTTTTTTGGCATTTTTATGCCTAATTATATTATTTAGTCTCATGCCTTGCCATGTTATGATGTTCATATGACCTTTTATGCCTTAATATACTATGATGTTTTTTTGACGTTTTATGCCATACTATACTATGACATTTTTTGGCATTTTCCTGCCATACTATACTGTGACGTTTTTTGGCATTTTTATGCCTTACTATACTATATTTTTTGATGCCTGACCATACTATGACGTTTTTATGACCTTCCATGCTTTAATATACAATGATATTTTTCTGACATTTTATGCCATACTATACAATGACGCCTTTTGGCATTTTTATGCCTAATTA